>NC_056731.1:193820101-193852601 GCF_019279795.1 Protopterus annectens
ATTCAAATTTCCCAAAAAGGAAAAAAATTACTAATTGAGCACTTTAAAGGGGCAACAAATACCAAAAAAAACAAAAGGATCACACTGCTTTCTCTACCTCTGCAGCTTTTTTCAGAGGGGTCCCTACCAGGGACATCCTGGAGACTGCAACATGGAGTTCTGTTCATACCTTCACCAAGCATTACCACCTGCCTATATTTTCCAAATCCAGGGCAGGCTTTGCAACCGCAGTCTTGCAGGGCATCCTAGCCAACCACCAGTCTTCTTGACTGCATCCACTCTTTTTTCTTCAGCTTTGGGAATAAACCCAAGTGTGATGACTACAACAGTGAAACACAAAGAACATAGTACAATTGTGTACACTTACCATAAATGTAGCTATTAGAGTGTATTCACTGCTGCAGTCCTGGTTTCCTACCCTCCATCCTCTTTGTCTCTTTCTCTCTCCCTCAATCCTTACAGGGATTTTTGGTATTTACTTTCTACTGGTGGTGTTCTTCCACCATAACCTAGCTCCCTATTTGTAGCAAGAAAAACTGATGTAATGATGTTGGCTGCCTGATTTTATA
This sequence comes from Protopterus annectens, assembly GCF_019279795.1. NCBI lineage: Eukaryota > Metazoa > Chordata > Ceratodontiformes > Protopteridae > Protopterus > Protopterus annectens. The sequence continues at coordinate 193,820,671 of NC_056731.1, forward strand.
CCACTACCTGACGTCAGTCCTGGAGCGACAGCAACTGACGCAGAAATACTAAGCCTCTGGTATTCGGGTCGACTGAGGGCTACCCCTGGCAGGATAACCCAAGTGTGATGACTGCAACAGTGAATACACTCGAACATCTATATTTATGGTAAGTGTACACTACTGTACTTTCCTGTACCTTGTTGTACCAAATATTTAAGTATTCTTCAAACCCCATTATAGTCAGGACATCTGTTTTTGTTTACATTCGTTTCCCTTTCATTCAGTAGTATGTTTTGGTTGCAGGTAAAGAGTTGTATTAGTGTTTGGTTTTCTGAATTGGAAGGGTTAATGGTATCAAGTTACTTTAGTAAAGTCTCACTGTAGTCTCTCAGTATTGGTTTATAAAACAGTGCTTCCCAAGCTAAGTTTTTTTTCCCCTGCTTTTTGGTGTTTTTATATTTAATGATATTTTTGTTGTAGCATTAATGTGTTTTAATAGGATCTGTATTAGTTCGCCAAAAGTTATTTTCAGTGAACACCTAGTCATCGGTACATATTCAGCGAAAATCACTTCTGTAATTTGCTGAATTTGCCAATAGCAGTGAAACAGTTGCCCTGCAACACAACAGAACCCACAAATAACTAAATCACACCCCACCCCCAGATATATATATATATATATATATATATATATATATATATATATATATATATAATATAATTTGTGTTTTTGTTTTATGGTTTGAGTTAGTATTTTGTGTTTTGCGATGTTTGACTAAATTATATTGTGTTGTTCTTGTTGTCTTTCGGCTTTTCTCGGTTAGGGGTTGCACAGCAGAACTCCAGTCCACTAATGATTGGCAGTAGATTTTCACGAATGCCGAGGTGCCAGCTCGACGTCCAACCTTCAACAAAGGCACGCCCATTTATGCATGTCTTTCGAACGTCACATAACCGCGGGGAGGACATGCAGACTCCACACAGAATTATATTTAATTTGAGGTTTTATTTTTCCCCCATTAAAGTGCATGGGAAATGTAGGTCTGCTTTATTTTTATGTGCTTGTTAGGATGGTGTGATGAGGGGAGAGTTTGTGTGTGTGTGTGTGTGTGTGTGTGTGTGTGTGTGTGTGTGTGTGTGTGTGTGTGTGTGTGTGTGTGTGTGTGTGTGTGTGTGTTTGTGTACGCGCGTGCATATATATGTGTCTACTTCTAAATTTTGGAGTTTCAAAACTTCGAATTTCCTATGGTCAAGACCATAATATTGAAGTTTTGAAACTTGGATCCATTTAAATGGACATCGTCGTACAGCGCAGAACAGTACATTTACCATTTTCCTTGCTATAGTGCGATCTTGGAGTTGGTATATTTAATTAACAGGGGGTGGGGGGTGCAGAGATGCTTGACCCCCTTCAAGAATGTAAAAAAAAAAATTTTTTTTAACATTTTGAACTTTCATAATTTTGATCTTATGGTCTCTACAGTAAGAAATTTGAAAGTACGAAATGTAGTAGACCCATATCTACAGATTTAGACACAAACACACATATATATATTTTATTTTATTTTTATTTTACATTTGTTAACCGGGCTAGTCTAGCTGGATATATGTCCATTTTCAGTAGAGGCCCGAGGAGAAAAGCTCCACTCATACTATATTTCAATGGGACAATTTACAGAGTACATAATTAAGTACAAAGTGAATTATCATTTAGTAACATGAATAAACAAAAACTAAATATACATGAAGTATCTAAGGAACATACTATAAAAAAAAAATTGTTGTTCAGTAAAAAGCATTACAAAAATTGTTGTTCAGTATAAAGCATTATGAAAAATTAGGATTAGCAAGAAGGTTTCAAAAGAAATAAGAAGAAGAGAAGTAAAACAGGAGATAAGAAGGGAATAAAAAGGAGGAAGAGGGAAAGAAGAAATAGTCTGGAGGGGAGAAGGGTAAGAATGTGTATAAGAGGACAGGGGAGAGAGAAAGGAGGAGTAGGTTAGAGCATGAGAGGATAGTAACAGGGCAATAAGAAGTAGGAGTAAGTATATTTACTAAGTAAAGTGTAGAGTTCTAGTGGTGGAGGCAAAAGAAGAAATTAGTCAGGAGTCCAACAGGAACAGAGCCAGTGATTTTGGAAATACAGTTTGATTTTTTGTTTGAACAGAGGTAAGGAGGAGGTTAGAGTGATATCAGTGGGTAGCTGATTATATATATATATGTGTGTATGTGTGTATATATATATATATCTATATATATATATATATATATATATATATATATATATATATATATCTATATATATATATATATATATATATACAGGTTTGTTTAAATCTGTACTGTTGTAGAGCTTTTCACTTAGTCCCTAAAAAAAAAAAAAAAAAAAAAAAATCTGTGCCAATGCTTAGGAGTCTTGGTTTGAGGGTTTCTGCAGGAAAGGAACCCATGAGCTTTGCCACCTAGCAGTGTTTTGTTGTAGTATTTTTCCAGAAGGAAAGGAGCTACTTCTGCCTTATTAGTTTATCAGCCAGAATTGTGCGAAGGTCAGAAGTATTGAACACCTGTATTTTAGAAATGTCTGTAATGTAATGAAGTAGTCATGCTTGGTGTAGACATTGAATTCATTATCAATGAAAACTACTGTTTTACTTAATTGTTTGTTTACTTAACTGACAGCAGCATCCTTTTATTCATCCTGAAAGGGACATTCTTCGTCACTGATCCATCATTTAATATTTAGTAAAGTGTTAGTCGCACTTGGAAACCTTTGAAACAACACTTGATGCTGCAGTCTTGCATCATCTGTATGGAAATGCTGATCAGTGGTCATTTGAGATGTTCCAGGATGTTAGAATAAAAGACCAGGATTTTGTTAAGTAGTAGGCAGCAAACAGACTGATTAATACATATGTTACTGTGTGTGCTTAAATGCCATCTAGCTCTGCAAGCACCTGATGATTTCATCTTTCACATTATCTTTACATCTTGGAAATAGAAAAGATCATTAGATACATAAAGGAGTGCTTTGCATTGGTGACATTGTTGCTTTCATTTTTTTCAGTAGCTTTTTACCATGTGCACAACGTGGTTTTATTCTCATTTTTTTGTCTCTTTATTTTTAATGTATTTATGGCCAGTTTGCATACATAGTTAATTTTTTTAATATTCCTTGTTTAGCATTGCATTTCTTTGCCTGTAATAAACTTGTATAGAGTATGCTTACTTTGGACATAATGTTTCATTTTGTTCATCGTCTGGATGCAGTGATCACAAGTGACCATTTTTGTGTATTGTTTGCCCATTTTAAGAGGTATAATTTAAGTATATATCAAAGAACTCATGCTGAAAGAATACGAACATAGATTTTCTGTGCTATGTATCTCAATATAGCTGGTCACTGAAATTTTTTCATTAAGTTTTCAACACTGATTATGTAAGGATGTTAGTGCTGGTCACTAATAAGTCATGCAGTGAGTAATGTTGAACCTGAAAAACATTTAATTTTGTAAAAGTGCATTTTCTAGATGGGCCTACTTTCATTAAATCATTCTCCAGTGACCCACTTTAAATGGTTCAAGACTTTGGTGAGGGAAAGGAGGCTGGAGCCTGTCCTGGCATAATGTGGTGCACACCTAGGCAGACGCCCTTCCCCAAAGATGACTATATAATGATATTTTCTTTCAGCAGATTGCATGTCACTAATGCAAACCAGTCATTTGATTGACTGACTATTTTTTTCCTGTAAAGTGTAGATTATATTTTTAAGATACCAAAGGTGTACTTGTGCATGCTGTGCTGTTCACTGAACAGAAAGCTACCTCAGAGCCCTGCGTCAGTGTTACTTACTGGTACACATCATTACCTATGTATTACTGTTATGCTTTGGAGGTTGTACCATTTCCCGATCCACTCTGTTAATTTTAAGACCTTAGCAGTATAGTTCCCTCTTACATAGTTGATTGCCCTTTCAGTGCCATTTTAGGACTGCTAATGGTTATGAAAGTGTGATTGGAAAGATCTGTAGTCCTTACTGCCTTACAAGGCATGCATCTTTATAGAGTTTTCTGCAGCAGCAGTTTCAAGAATGATGTCCTTCAAGGATGCATCTGCAGTCCTTACATATGGGTTGTCCTGCCTCAGGCAGCCCTTCGGTTGGCCGGATTCCAAAGTCTGGGTCCGGCGTCGGCTGATGTCACCCTTTCCCTGACGTCAGAGCGCCTGGGGTATAAAAGCGTCAGCCGACGCCATCTTCCTCAGTCTTTCTTGCCACGTGGTGCCCGAAGCAGAAGCAGTTCACAATTGCCGGTCGGCCAGCTCCTGTAATTCAGTTACCGAAGACTTCAAAAGCTAAGTACCCCGTTGGGGACTCTTTCTTGCCTCAGCCGATGTCAGATAAAGTTAATAATTGCTTAACTTGTGGGAAACAGAATACCTCAAAAGGATTTCCACTCTTACTGCCTCCCATGCCTAGGCCCAGACCACGACGTCTCGGCCTGTTCAGCCTGTGCTTCCTTCAATCGACGCACTCTTAGGCGTCGGGCGGAGTTTGCAGAGGAATTTTTTGGGGCTAGTTTCTCTTATAATATGCCGTCGGAGACTCTGACTTCTCATTTAACCAAGAAACGGAAGGACAAGGACTGACACACGCGGACCGTGGTTTCGGCTGAAACCACAGCTAGGCCTACCGCGAGTTTCTCGGTCTCGGCTGAAACAGAGTCCTTGGTGCTTCCGACCGCCGAAACCGTTCAACCGACAACCTCGGCCCTGGAGGCCCCTAACTGAGTCGGTTATAGAATTTCCTTCAGAAACTGGTGTCTTGGAAACATCCGACACCATTCCTCTAGACAAAACTACACCAGCACGTGGTGCAGCCAGGCCTCCTGCATCCATGTCCATAAAGGCCTTTAGCAGGGCTAAAGCTGCTAAACACCCAAAAGCTTTGCCTCCCAGGGCTATTCCTCAGGGACCCACTACAGGTTCTCAGTTTCTAAGTTTAGCTGAGGACCTTATTTCCTTAATTAGGGGCTCTCAGCCACATCCGGACAGGGGCTCTCAACCTCCTCGAGACAAAAGGCCCAGGGTTGAGCCCTCTGATCCACACTCCTCAGATGAGGCCTCTGATGGCTCTGCTCTCTCGGATTACCAGGAGGAGGCCTTTTCGGCCTACGAGGATTCTGATGCAGAGGAATCTATCCCCTCGGCCTCTCCTCCTGAAGAGCTGTCCTTTGGGGAGACCCTGCACTCCATGAGAGAGCATTTCAAATGGCAGGGCCAGGATTTCTCTGATTCAAGGAAGAGATTAAGGACCTTTTTGCATTTACCTCAGCATAGACCTTTGGCTATTCCTCCTGTTTTGAATGTTATTGATGATGTGTACTCTGAGTCTAGTATAACCCCTGACACTCTTCCTCCGGCTCCTGTCAAACCCGATAGGTACTACAGGGTCCTGGACTCTCATCATTTCCTTTACAAGGTCCACTCTGCTGATCCAGAAACTAATTCCCAGGGCCCTAAAGGGGTTGCAGCTACTACTACAAAAAATCCACTCCCCTCTGAAAGGGAGTCCAGGGCTTTAGAGAGATGGGGTAAAAAATTGTATACTTCTGCTACTCTTTCTATGAGGGCATTAAATTGTCAATTTCATATGATACAGTACCAAGAGTATTTGTTAGATGAATTGCATAAAAAACTGTCTTCATCTGAACCCCTAGATCGCAAATCACTTCAGGATCTGGTACATAACTCCCAACAGGTTAGCAACCATTTCTTGCAGTGTGGTTATGATGCATTGGAAGCTTCATGTAGGTCAGCTGTGACAGGTGCAGTCATACGTAGGCATGCTTGGCTGAAGGAACAATCTCTGTCAGACCATGTTAAAGCAAAGCTTCTGGATGCTCCATTGGAAAAGCAAAAGTTATTTGGCTCCACTGCTCAGGAGGTCTTAAAGAAATTTAAGGAAAAGGCAAAATCTGTACAAACAGTCAAAGAATTTCTCAAAGTCCAACCACCAAGATTCAGCAGAAATTGGCCTTCCAAGAATTGGTCCTTTCCAGACACAGAGAGATTTCAAAGAGGCAAGAACAGGCATGCCAGAGGTAGAGGGCAAGCTAGAGGCTCCTACAGAGGACGTCAATGGCAGCCTCCTAACCAGAGAGGTAGTGCAGGACCTACAACTGCTGCACAAGGACAGACTCAATGACTTTACTTTGGCCCCGCCAACCAGGGCTCAATTGGAAGCACCTTTGGGCGGAAAGCTTTCTTTATTCTCAGAAAATTGGCACAGTATTACAAGGGACAAATGGACACTGCAAATAGACAAAGGATACAGGTTCCATTTTCACACATTACCAAAAAGAAAAGGCATGCCAGACCTGCCACCGAATCAAAGGGCAGAAGCTTTGAAACAAATCTCCAAATTAATGCAAATGAAAGCTATAGAAAAGGTTCCTCTTTCAGAACAAGGCCAAGGATTTTATTCCAGACTATTCCTTGTTCCAAGAAAAGAAAAACAATGGAGGCCTACTCTCGACCTGTCCGCACTGAATACTTATCTCATTGTGCCAAAACTCAAAATGCTGACTCTACAGCAACTCCTTCCCATGCTGGGCAAGGGGTCTTGGCTAGTAACTCTAGACCTCAAGGAGGCATACCTGCATGTCCCTATCAGACAAAGTTGCAGAAGACACCTCAGATTTCTTGCAGGTTCAGAGCATTATCAATTCTCAGCATTGCCCTTTGGCTTGTCTACTGCACCCAGAGTATTCACGAAATGCCTGGCATCAGTAATTGCACACTGCAGACTTCAGGGGATTCAAATATACCCATATCTGGACGACTGCCTTATACAAGCGGACAGCCAACAAACTTTGGTATAACACTTGAATTATGCCATCCACCTACTTCAGGCCTTGGGATATACAGTCAACATTCACAAATCAAGACTTGTTCCATCCCAAAGAACAACCTTTCTGGGTGCGAATCTAGATACAACCACCCAAATGGCTTTTCTCACAGAAGAAAAACAAAGACAACTACCGGATTACTTCAAAAATCTGACAAGACAAACTCAGCTGACTGCAAGGAAAATCCTGCAGGCCCTGGGTTACATGGCATCCTGCATTCTTCTGATTCCACAAGCAAGGCTGCATATGAGGAAACTACAATGGTACCTAAGGAGTTTATGGACTCAGCACAGTCACAGCCTAGAAACTTTGATACCACTCATTCCATGCCTTCAAAAGGAATTTCTGTGGTGGGCCCAAGCAAGTCAGTCAAACAGGGGTCTGCCCTTCAGCAAACTAATAACCAGCCAAACCATTACAACGGACGCTTCAGACCACGGATGGGGAGCACACATGGAGGGCAGATGCATTCAAGGATTATGGTCACAAAAAGAGCTACGCATGCACATAAACCAAAAAGAGATGCTGGCTGTGATATATGCAATCGAGGCCTTCAAACCCTTTCTGCATCAAGGCCACCTGCTAATAAAGACAGACAATACCACAGTTATGTGGTACATAAACGAGCAAAGAGGTACTCATTCCTACCCTCTTTGCAGACTGGCAATGAATCTTTGGGAACTTTCCCTGAAACTCAATATAGAGCTGCAATCCCAGTTTGTGCCAGGAAAGGACAATATACTGGCGGACAGCCTAAGCAGAAATATCATGGATGCACACGAATGGATGCTGCACCCAGACATTTTCCTTCAGATAACACAATCATGGGGGAGGCCGGACATAGATCTTTTTGCCTCCCACCACAATCATCAGCTGAAGAAATTCTGCTCAAGGACATACCACCCACAAGCATGGAAAGTGGACGCCCTCTCTTTCAGCTGGATAACTCTAACAGTGTATGCATTTCCACCTCTCCCATTAATGACCAAGGTCTTACTGAAGATCAGGACAGAGCAGCCAAAAGTGACTCTAATAGCTCCGGACTGGCCAAGACAGCACTGGTACCCACTGTTAAAGAGCATGTCACGCACGAAACCGTGGCCTCTTCCTCAATGGCCACTTCTTCTGACACAGCACAACTACAAAACTCTGCATTCCAACCTGAAAACCTTGCAGCTAACAGCCTGGAGAATACCTTGACTCCTCCCCAGGATAAGCTATCCAAGAGAGTGAAGGATATCATCATGGAAGCTCGATGGCCTTCCACAAGAAAGGCATATTCAGCAAAATGGAAAAGATTTCGCACTTGGAGCACCACAAAGGGCCTAGATGCGACAGTGATGAACATGGCACATATCCTGGAGTACTTGGCAGAAATGCTCCACAATGGCCTGTCTTACTCTTCCATAAAAATCCATGCTTCAGCAATTTCAGCAGAATACAACACTGATCCACCTGTCTTCTCTCATCCTCTCCTAAGACAGTTTCTAAGAGGAATTAAAAACATCAATCCTCCAAGGAGACCACCAGTGCCTACATGGCACCTTAACTTCGTGTTGGAAAAACTAACACTGCCTCCCTTTGAACCAGCAGCATCTTCAGAACTACAGTTCCTGTCTTGGAAGACTGCCTTCCTTCTGGCCATAACCTCAGCAAGAAGAGTATCTGAGTTGCAGGCCCTCATGGCAGTACAACCATTTCTTATTTTTCATCAGGACAGAGTCCCATTGAGAACCAATCCTTCATTCATGCCAAAGGTGGTATCCAGGGTCTCATTGAACGAAGCTATTCACCTGCCTACCTTCTTTCCAAATCCACAAAACAAAGGGGAGAAACTTCTGCATACCCTGGACATTCGCAGACAGTTGCGCTACTACTTGGACAGAATTAAAACTTACAGAAAAACTGACCAGCTGTTTGTAGCATATGCTGCTGGTGCATAAGGAAAAGCAATTTCCAAACAGACAATTTCAAAATGGATAGGGAATTGCATTCGATTTTGTTACTCCTTTCATGGCAAACCTGTGCCAGCTAAGATTAGACCTCATTCCACCAGAGCCACAGCCACCTCCACAGCCTTCTTAAGAGGGGTGGCTAACAAGGACATTTTAGAAGCTGCTACATGGAGCTCCGTGCATACATTTTCCAAGCATTACAACTTACACTTATATTCCAGATCCAGAGCAGGCTTTGCTACGGCAGTCCAGAGCAGGCTTTGCTACGGCAGTCCTGCAGGGCATTTTAGCTACACTATCCTGTTCTTAGATCCTACCACCCCCACATTGGCTATGGTATTCTACCCATATGTAAGGACTGCAGATGCATCCTTGAAGGACATAGTACAGTTTTGTACCTACCATAAATGTAGATGTCCGATAGGTATGCACCTGCAGTCAGGTTTACCCTCCCTCCTTCCCCTCTGTGGTATTCCTTGGGTACTTATCCCTCTCATAGCTAGCTGGGGTTATCTATTATGGTGTATTTGTTTTATATTTCTGTGCATGTTTGGATTTTATTGCATCTCTCCAAATTTAGCCTTCCTTAGAGGGCACCTGGCATCTGGGGCAAGAAAAACTGAGGAAGATGGCGTCTGCTGACGCTTTTATACCCCAGGCGCTCTGACGTTGGGGAAAGGGCAACATCAGCCGACGCCAGACCCAGACTTTGGAATCCGGCCGACCGAAGGGCTGCCTGAGGCAGGACAACCCATATGTAAGGACTGCAGATGCATACCTATCGGACATCTACATTTATGGTAGGTACAAAACTGTACTTTCTACTTGGCCTGCTATAAACAAGTCTGTAAAGACTCATTTGTTTCTTTGTTGATCCACTAAGAGTGTTATTTTAATTTCTTTTTATTGTGCTGTTTTAATATAATTGGTGAGGATAACATGAATAAAGCCTGAAGTATGTCTATAACACTCTTCTGGAGGTCTAATTTCTTTTGAATCTTTCAAAGAATAATGTCATACCCCCCTAGAATCTGAATTTTTGCCAAAAAAAGAGAACATTTTTTCCATTTGAACAAGTGTGCTTGAAAATAGTGATACGTATCAGAAGGATATCAAAATTTCGCTTAGTCATATGTAACCTGTTGTTTCTGTTTCATTCATTATAAAGATGATCTCCGAGAGCACATTGAATCAGTCCATTGCAACAAAAGGAAAGGATTTTGTATGTACATTGTAGATCCTTACAGACATGTACATAGAGAGGACTGTTTTCAGCAAGTCAGATCATTTGCATTTGGCATACGTAGGCACATGGACTGGTCCCAAAAAGCTTGGAACATTGTATATGTGAAACCTCTGTAAGAGATGATGTTACTTTATACTAGAAGAACAGCAACCACTCAAGCCTTCTTTATATACATCTCCCCAAGATGTTGATACCTGGCAAGTTTCAACAGGCACACATTAAATGGATGATCCCAAGGACAGACACAATTTGCAGGCCTGGTCTAATGTGTTGGTCTGAACATTCTTACACCATCTAGGTTCTTGAAGGTTCTGATGGCTAATACTGCTAGTCTTGCTAGTACTGGCTGCTGTAACACTCCCAAATTAAGCAGGAAAGTATAGTTGAATTGCTAACTCTAATAATAGGTCAAGTGAGAGATGTGCACAATGTTTAACCTGCGCTTCTCCCTTCTGTTTACTGTTTTTAAATAGCCTTTAGAAAGTTTACAACACTCACCACAGCTGCTTTGGTGGACACTTCTTGTTAGAGGTTAAGATGAGGCCCTTGCACTGAATAAGCAATAGCCTGTGTTGATTTGAGACTGATTTATCAGTGGCGTGCGAGCTAATGGAGGCTCGAGGAGTTGTGTAGAAACTGCTGGGAATGTTTAAACAAGTGCCAGATAAACAAATCTAACACCCTTTGCTTTAACATCAGCTGAGTAATACATCTCTGTTTATGAGCTAGTCTTAATGTGTATAACTTGCTTAACTGTCATGTATTTCCCCTTACAAATTTTGTAAAACTTTTTTTTTCTTTTACATTTCCTAGCTGTAGTACTTGAGAGAGAGCTAGTTGATATGACGGACAGAAGGAAGGTTGATATATTATGTGTGCAAGAGACCAGGTGGAAGGGAAGTAAGGCCAGGTGTATTGGAGGTGGGTTCAAATTATTGTATCATGGTGTGGATTGGAGGAGAAATGGGGTAGGGGTTATCCTGAAGGAACAGTATGCCATGAGTGTTTTGGAGATGAAGAGTGTAAGATAGAGTGATGTTTATGAAGCTGGAAATTGATGGTGGAATGATGAATGTTGTTCGTGCATATGCTCCATAAGTTGGGTGTGCGATGGATGAGAGAGACAAATTTTGGAGTGAGCTCGATGAAGTGGTGATGACTGTACCCAAGGGTGAGAGAGTGGTGATTGGAGCGGATTTCAATGGGCATGTTGGTGAAGGGAACAGAGGAGATGAGGAAGTGATGGGTCGGTATGGTGTTAAGGAAAGGAATACCGAAGGTTAGATAGTAGTGGATTTTGCATAAAGGATGGACATGGCTGTGATGAGTACGTATTTTAACAAGAGGGAGGAGCATAGGGTGACATACAAGAGTGGAGGGAGATGCACACAGGTAGATTATATCCTATTACAGGAGGGTCAGTTTGAAGGAGATTGGAGACTGTAAAGTGGTCATGGGGGAAAGTGTAGTTAGGCAGCATAGAAGGGTGGTCTGTAGAGTGACATTGGTGATAAAGAAGATGAGGAGTGTGAGGGCAGCACCAAGGATCAAATGGTGGAAATTGAAAAAGGGTAATTGTGAGGTGGAGTTCAGAGAAGAGTTAAGACAGGCACTGGGTGGCAGTGAAGAGTTACCGAACAGCTGGGTAACTACATCAGAGCTAGTAAGGGAGACTGCTAGAAAGGTGCTTGGAGTGATATCTGGGCAGAGGAAGGAGGACAAGGAGACTTGGTGGTGGAATGAGGAAGTACAGGAGAGTATACAGAGAAAGAGGTTGGTGAAGAAGTGGGATTGTCAGAGAGATGAAGAAAGACAAGTATGAGGATATGAGGTGCATGGCAGAGAGAGAGGTGGCAAAGACTAGGGATAAGGTGTATGAAGAGTTGTATGAAAGGATATACACTAAGGAGGGAGAAAAGGACCTGTACTGACTGGCTAGGCAGAGGGACCGAGCTAGGGAAGATGTGCAGCAGGTAAGGGGTGATAAAGGATAATGAGGGAAATGTACTCGCAAGCGAGGAGAGTGTGTTGGAACAGATGGAAAGAGTACTTTGAGGGGCTGATGAATGAAGAGAATGAGAGAGAGAGAATGTTGGAGGATATGGGGTTAGTAAATCAGGAAGTGCAACAGATTAGCAAGAAGGAAGTAAGGACAGCTATGAAGAGGATGAAATGGAAAGGTTGTTGGTCCAGATGACATACCTGTGGAAGCTTGGAGGTATTTAGGATAAATGGCAGTGGAATTTTTAACCAGATTGTTTAATGAAATCTTGGAAAGTGAGAGGATGCCCGAGGAGTGGAGAGAAAGTGTTTTGGTACCGATTTTTAAGAATGAGTGATGTGCAGAACTGTAGTAACTACAGAGGGATAAAATTGATCAGTCACAGCATGAAATTAAGGGAAAGAGTAGTAGAAGCTAGGTTAAGAAGGGAGGTGATGACTAGTGATCAGCAGTATGGCTTCATGCCAGGAAAGAGCATTACAGATGCGATGTTTGCTCTAATTGTGTTGATGGAGAAGTACAGAGAAGGTCAGAAGGAGTTGCATTGTGTCTTTATGGACTTAGAGAAAGCATATGACAGGTTGCTTAGAGATGAGTTGTGGTATTGTATGAGGAAGTTGGGAGTGGCAGAGAAGTATGTAAGAGTGGTACAGGATATGTACAACAGTAGTGTGACAGCGGTGAGATCTGCAGTGGGAGTGACACATGCGTTTAAGGTGGAGGTGGTATTACATGAAGGATCGGCTCTGAGCCCTTTCTTATTTGCAGTGGTGATGGACCGGTTGACAGATGAGGTTAGACAGGAGTCCCCATGGACTATGATTTTTAGATGACATTGTGATATCTAGTGAGAGTAGGGAGCAGGTGGAGGAGACCCTGGAGAGGTGGAGATATGCTCTAGAGAGGAGAGGAATGAAAGTCAGCAGGACTAAGACAGAATATATCTGTGTGAATGAGAGGGAGGATAGAGGAATGGTGAGGATGCAGGGAGTAGAGTTGGCAAAGGTGGATGTGTTTAAATACTTGGGATCAACAGTTCAGAGTAATGGCGAGTGTGGAAGAGAGGTGAAGAGAGTACAGGCAGAGTGGAGTGGGTGGAGAAGTGTGTCAGGAGTGGTTTGTGGCAGACGAGTACCGGTAAGAGTGAAAGGGAAGGTCTACAAGAGGGCAGTAAGGCCAGCTATGTTATATGGGTTGGAGACGGTGGCATTGACAAAAAGGCAGGAGTCAGAGCTGGATGTGGCAGAGTTAAAGATATTAAGATTTGCACTGGGTGTGACGAGGGTAGACAGGATTAGGAATAAGTATATTAGAGGGTTGGCACAGGTTGAACGGTTTGGAGACAAAGCCAGAGAGGCGAGATTGTGCTGGTTTGGACATGCTGAGTAGGGATGCTGAGTATATTGGGAAAAGGATGCTAAGGATGGAGCTGCCAGGTAATAGGAAAAGAGGAAGGCCTAAGATGAGGTTTATGGATGTGGTGAGAGAGGACATGCAGGTGGGTGGTGTGACAGAGCAAGATGCAGAGGAGAGGAAGAAATGGAAACAGATGATCCACTGTGGCGGCCCCTAATGGGAACAGCCAAAAGAAAAAGAAGTACCTGCACAGCTTTGTATGAATGCTCATACTGTTGTGTACATGTACACTTTTCAGGGAATCCGACAAGCATGTTGGTGGGTCTGAGAAGCATTTTAGGGTTGGGCTCTTGAGTATGTATGATATTCAGTTGATTGCTGCTGGGATGATGATGTGTATTTCCTCAACCATGTATGATTGAATGAAAGTCTGTCTCTGGGGAGAATATCAATTTCTCTGTAGTGGAGACATTTACAAGTTTATTATATTAAGGAAATTCCTGCATTTTGAGTGTGAGGGGCTTTATCTTACAGAAAACACTGTAATGAATTCTGTTTTAAACTCTAATTTCAATTGGAAGCAGAATTCAGTGAAGTGGTTGAAGGCTGGACATCTTAAATCCATTCTCTTGATTGGGGGGGGGGCTCACTGGTAGTCTATATGGTTGGCCTTCTATATAATTCTGCTCAATGAAAGGGAGCAAAAAATTGAAAGCTACATTTTACATCCATTGTCTTCAGCATCTTAAGTTTCAAAACAATTTTTAAACAAAAGGTAGAATCTCCACCATGAGAATAACCATCTTTAATTTGGAAAGAGAGAGCCTAGGCTGTGCATAAGACATCCTAGTGCAGGCAGCTGAGACCCAAATCTTGTAAGGCTTGTTTTATTTACACAGTTCAGTGCAGTAGAGAATGTTGTCATATGTAAACAAGAATTGATCATTCTTTCTGTTGCACTTCATTCTTACCTTCTTACTTCAATACTGTTGCACTTTGATGTGTAACTTATCTTCAGGGAGAATGGTCAGAAACTGTAAATCTGTTTATAATGCAGTATGTAAATCATGTGACTGTATGACAGTTCATTTATCCTGTCCTTTGTGGGTGTTTGCCAGTTGTGAATATAGAGGCGAAGCTGAATGTTACTGAAAAGCTCTGTTGTTCTGAGCATGCCTTCAGAAGACACTTGAAATGCCTTTTCAGGAGTCTGCGCGATACCTAAACACCAACCCTGAAAATATAAAGGCCGCACAGAATTTGCAAGGGTAGCTAAAGCTGCTTATTTGGTTGGGCTCTGTTTTTGTTGTCACCATGTTTTATTTTAGTGATTTTAAATATTATTGGTTCATGCTTAAAAAGGTTCTTGGACTGTTGGTGATTTTGAGTAGAACACCTTCTAGGAAACAGTAGCAGTCTGTCATTTTTACCTATTTGGCTATTTAATTGATGCCTGTGATCCTGGAATCCCAAGAAGGCTGCAATTATTGTTAACTCTTGTGGAAACCTTTGTATCGTTTCTGCTGTGTATACAGGGTAAATAATTCGTAATCCAACTCATTGTTTAGGAGCACTGGGAAAATTTTGGAGTGTATTTCAAAGTAAAGGCAGTTTAAAAAAATATCTGTAGCCTTGTCAGTTGTCTAATTTTCCATTGGTTTCACAAGCACACAAGAGAGTCGGATGTTTTCTCTTGTTACAGTTTGTTCATGGAAAAAGCTAAAGCCAGGGTCTCAGCCTCGTGCATGGAAGAAAGTGTCTAAATGAAAAGTTTTCTCAGATGTATTTTCATGTGTTCATTTACAAATGTCTTTCTTTTCCATTGCTGTTTTCTGTAGGAAGAACAAATTATTTTAATTTGGAAGGCAAGTGCACATTAAAACATTTTGTTGGAAGTGTGACATAACTTTTGCACCAAGCTATGTGGTTCCTGCAATGCCTTGGTGCATTTTACGCTCCTTTACTTAATTCTCTTATCTAGTAGCTTTGTAATTTCTTTCACAAAACACAATTTTTCCGTACTCTGATGTCAATTGCTTTTTGTGCATCCAGGTAAATAAATGGCTGTATCTCTCCGTGCATGCATAGGTTGCTTCCATTACAGTATCTGGATACATCCACTGTCTGTATTCCATGACATCACAGGGGAATTCCATATACTTTATTTGGGACAGTGGCTTAATAAAAAGTTTATGAAGCTTTATATTTCATGTTCACTTTATTTGGCTCCCATTTTATCTTTATGCCCTTCATTTCCTCTGTAAATTCCTTCCACAAATTTTGCTTAGGTCACGTCCACTTGTCTTTAAAGCCTACCCTTTGAGTATTTTATACCACACACTATCCACTCTCTCTCATCAAAGAATTGTGTAACTGACCAAATTCAGTACTCTTTGGCTTGATTTTTTAGTTTAATAGCCTGAAGACCTGTAATTGCACTAAGCTCTTTTTCTGTAAAGCAGTAAATTAAGAAGTAGCACATTTGTTCTACGCACTCAATTTCTTCCTAATAACTACAGTTTTGTCTTTTCTGTTCTGAATTGCAGAAGCATTAAATAACTTCAATGCCACTTTCCCTACGACAAGCAGAAATGTACACAGTACTTTTTGAGTGACCTTGTCTCTTCTGCAATGTCTAATGCCTGCACCCACAGCTGTCAGTCTTCTGCCAAATTGCCTTGTAGTAAGAGAATTCCTTGTGGTTGTAGGTGGATTATTTTATGTCAGAAGAACAGAATGGTGCGAGGACTTGTCAATAGCTTCTGCTTTCGGCTTTTCCCAGTTAGGGGTTGCCACAGTTGATGTCTGCTCTATGTGACTAAAAAAATATAAAGTGATGCTGTATGTTATGCGACGGATAGTTTTTTAATTCCATAATAAGATCAAAGATGGCTATCCATAAGTTCAAGAACCTACAAAGGAGGTTTACCAGTAAATAAAACAAATAGTTATTTTTGTGTAAAAGCTACAAATACTACAATTTTTTTTAATAAACTAAGCAAGAGAGAGGAGACTTAATCCATGTTCATAAAATGAGAGAGATGCATGTAAGAATACCTTGGAATTAAAGGTCATATACAACCATTTTTGCATATCCATGCAGTCTTTCTCTTGCTTCTGGGATGAGAGGATGGCTTCCTGCTCTTCATATCCAGTTTCATTTTGCTGTTATTTCCTGCTCACAAACTTAGAGGGCAATTCTTCCTGTCTTTGCATCAGTATGCTTGCCACTTTGATGCAGTTTTGGATCTTCCTGCACTAGTAGTCTTGGTCTTTTTCCTCTTTTTTGTAAGTAAATATGTTAATGCTGCAGTCATGCTGAGTGCAGAATGTCTATTAATGGAGCATGTTTTGCAGGAGCTCGTATTTTTCTGGGTAAGTTGAACTATGAAACTCTCTAGCATTAGGATCTGACTGTAATCCTGAGTGATTTTATTAGAAAATCAAAAGTTTTACAAGGGAAGGATAAGGTAAAAAATATGAGGCAAAATCGGGAGTGTTCTGCAAAAATCAAGGACAGATAAATTTATTTTTTATTTATTTATTGACATTTGATTAGTGGGAAATTCTGACTGGGTAGAAGCCCATTTTCAGGGGAGGTCTGGGGGAGAAGACCTTCAAATTATTACAAAATATTTTAAGAACAATGATTTTACAATCTTGAAAAATAAAACAAAAACATATGCAGTTTAAATAATTATAACAAATTGGCATAAAAAACATTGGTTAAGAATTGATACAAGGTATGTGACAATCATTTAATATTTAAAGAAATTTTAGACAGTTTGTAGGGAAATTAAAGATTAGTTAGTGTAATACAAATAGGAGTTGCAATATGAAATGAGGGAAAAACAGGCTTATGGTATATTTTAGAGAAAAAAATCAGGGAAGAAAATTGGATTGTAGTAAGATGGGAGAGAAAGGCGGTATAAAGAAGGAAAATGTACTTGTTGACATTTAGGGATATAGGTTATCCTGATTTTTGAGCAAGAACAAAGCCAGACTTTAGCCAGGAAGTCTTTCAGCATGATTTTGAACAATGGGAAGGTGGGTATAGACGTGATAGATACAAGTAAGGAGTTCTAGGCCTTAGCAACCTTGTATAAGTATAGACAATACACAGCAGATTTGCTAGGTTTATAGACAGGAGTTTTTGGTCATTGGACCACAATTGACCAACTGGGAACATAGTTGTGTTTGAATGTTTTTTAATGCTGGAAAGGAAGATGGACACTACATAACTTTGTAGGTAGTAAGTTGTGTATATGTTGATGTGGCAGTGCTATGCACTTGTGGGTTCCGAAAGGGGTATGTGCTGCAAATGTAGCAACTTTGTTATAGCATTGTTCAGGTTTCAGTTTTTGTGAAGTCTGGAGGTTAGTAAGGCTGTGAACACCATAAAGCAGTGCCGGGAGGTGGTAAGTAATAGGAAGTGTAGTTTTAGTTGCATCAGTGAGAACATTTTTTCTTGGTAAAGCGTCCTAGTTTTGATGAGTTTTTCGTATGCAATTTTGCATATGCAGGTCAAATGTAAGATTATCACCCTATTGGTGTGATAGTGAATGATATGATAAGTGACTTCAGTGGTTGTAGTATCAAGAGAGAGGACTTTAAGTTTAGTTTTGTTCATGAGAAAGGGATTTGGGGAAAAAAGTAATAGTTTGGTCTTTTTGGGTTGAGCATAAGTTGTGAGTTACAAACCCATGTTTTAGTGGCTGCTAAACTTCCCAAGTAATTTTTGGGAGATGTGCCAATGAGAGTGGAATCTACATATTGTATTAGGGTGGCCTGTTGTGTGAAAGTATAGAGTGTTAGTGAAAATGTTAGAGGAGGGGGCCAAGGTACACCGGTGGTGGCTGGGAAGTAAGGAGAGAGCATAGAGCACCATTTTTACTGACTGATACCTGTTGAACAGGAAGCTTTTGAACCATTGAATGGTGGGCAGAAAGAGACCTAGTGAGGACATTTGAATATGATGATTGCTGTGACAGACTGTGTTTAAGGTTTTAGGCAAGTCTAGAAATAAGGAAGAGACTATTTTGCCATTATCTCTAGCATTACTAACAGTATCTATATAGGTTAGAAGAGTAGTGCTAGTACTATGGGAAGGAAGAAAGCCATGTGAGTACTATAGGAAGGCAGAAGCCATGTTGTGTAGGGGACAGGAGTTCTTCCTGCAGGAGATAGTCTAGCAATTGTTTTTTGAATTCATTTTTCAAGTATTTTTGGTGAGGGGAGATGAGATTGCTATAGGTCTAACGTTATTCATGTCTGTTAAAGTTCCTCCTTTGTACAGAGGGATAATGTGCAACTTTTTCCAGAGATGGAATGTGGGATTCCTGGATTGACCCGTTTATAAGGCTTGAGACAGGATAAGTAATGCTACTGGGGTTCTATTTTTAGGTACTCGCTTGGAGGGTCATCAGCTGAAGAAGGGAATGGTTTGTTTGAGTGGTTTTATATAGGATGTGAGCACAGATTTCAAGGTGAAAGTGAATGTGGTGATATGTAGCTGTTGGGCGGGGTTGGGATTAGATGTTGAGGAATCCTCTGTTTGAGATACTATGCTATCTGTAAAAATAAGAGTTGAACTGTTTTGCAGTTTTGAGTGGGGAGTTGGGGTTGAATTTTTGGCTGGGATGTAAGATTTCTTTAATGGATGTCCAAAATTTTTAGGGTTGTGTTTTGTATTATTTTGAAAGTTGTTACAGTATTGTATTTTGTCTATAATTATTTGCCTTAAAGCACAATTGTGAAGCATTCTGAAGTTTTCAAGATATTGACGTGTTTTATATTTGTAAAACACATAAAAGTTAGCCAGTACCAGCTGGGATGGGACAAGAGCAAATTTTATTGAAGTCAAACCACAGTCAACAAACCAGTTTTGGCCCAAAATCCTTTGTCAGTGAATCAAATTAGCTGTAATAGACCACATTTTATATACGTCACCAAAACCTTTAAGTGGCTAATAAGCCAATGACAATTCATAAATGATCATTCAAGCCAGGTGAAAATAATCCACCCAATCTCACAATCCATGATTTCTTCTTTTTGTTGAGAATGTTATGCCAACCAGCTTTATAAAATCTATTACCTAAAATGTTATCAATAATAATGAATTTGAGACTAGCAGAGGTAGGAGTAATGGTATGTTTATAAAGGGCATTTGTGGAGTGTTTGTTTTTAATATTGCTGAGATGTTCTGATATACGTAACCAGAGTGGTCTGGAAGTCTGGCCAATGTAAAAAAAAAAAAAAAAAGTACATACCGCAAGGTAAATAACCCAATCACTACTGCAGTTGGAGGAGATGTTTGTTGAAAAAATGTGGTGTATTTTTGCTAGTGAATTCCTTAGTTTGGTAAATATATTTACAAAATGAACAATGGCCACAAGGAAAACACCCCACTACCCAAGTGCCATCCAGTGCAACCTGTGTCAAACTGACTGTATATTATGTTTATAGTAACTGAAGTGGCTGTCCAAAGTCTTACCTCTATGAAATGTAAATAAACATCTCTCACCCAACATGTCCTTCAATCTTTCATCAGCCAGTAAAATGTCCCACTGGTGTTGCACTAAATCCATAAAATAATGAGTGTTCCTGCCATAGCTGGTTGTAAATCTGATTTTTTGGTTATGATCTCAGTTTATATGTTTTCGATATCTAAGTAAATCACCGCTACAAAGCTGGTGAACCTCACTGCTGGTTTTCATCAACTGGGCTGAAGGATACCCTCATTCTATGAAATGTTTAATTAAATCCTGGTTGAAATGTGCATAATCTTCTGTGTTAGAGCAGATGCGATGAATCCTCATAAATTGGAGTATTGCTGATAACATGTTTAGCATGGCAACTTGAGGCGTGCAACAATTGAGTGGAAAACTTTCCTATATATAGAACTAACATACTGTCCTGCTGTCTATATAAAGTCACATCCAAAAATGAGATGGAATCTCTGTCACAATTTACCTTAATCTTGAGGCCCCATTTGTTTTCATTTAAATATTGGACAAACTCATGTAGATATACTCGGTCCGATTTCCACACCATCCAGCAATCATCCAAAAAGCGTCTCCAAATATCTATTTCATCAAGAAATAGATTATGATTGGGGTTATAAATGATCATCTGTTCAAGATAACCCATGAAAAAAATCAGCATATATGGGTGCAAAAGATTCACCCATAGCTGTACCCCTAAACTGTAAATAACATTTACTGTTAAATACATTTTTGGTAAGAACAGGTTCTGCCAAACACAGAAGAACTGTATTGAATCCTGGACTATATAATGGAATTTTATCCAACCAATACTCCAGGGCACACAACCCTGCCTAATGTGGAATACTGGTATAAAGAGAAGTTACATGCAGAGTACACATTAACCAACCTGGCTCCAATTGTGTGTCCAGTATGATGATAAAACGTTCCATGGTGTCTTGCAACCATGCCCTAACACCCTTCAGCAAAGGTTTTAAGTATGTAGTCAAACTGACAATGGATCAGTGAGGAAACCCTTCCCAGATAAATTGGGTCTCCCTGGTGGTTTGTTGACATCCTTATGAATCTTTGGAAGAAGATATAAATATTGTGGTAATGGATCTTTTACCTTTAAATGAAATTATATATTCCTACAAATTAATTCCCTCACTAACTGCAATTTCCAAAAATTCATCTATCTTCTTTTTGAATGTAGATGTAGAGTCAAAAGGCATACCAGTGTAAAATCTGGCATCCTGCAACTACCTATCTGCTTCTTCTACATAGTTCAGCCAATCCATCACAAGTATGGTACCACCCTTATCTGCAAGAGTAATAACTATATTTTTATTATTCCCAAGCCAATTTAAGGCTTCCATTTCAGGTGCCATCAAGCTTTGGGGGGAATTTTTTTTTATTCTGATTAGAACCAAAATGTAATTCTTTCAAAATGCATTTTTGAAAAATGTCCACATTTGTATTCATTGGTGGGACAAATGTATATTTGTGAAATCTAAAGCTAATAGAATCAGGGAGACTACAATCAACAGCTAGTCCAAATTCCAACTAGATGCAATAAAAAATCTAAAAGAGATTCCATCCTTGACTGGGTCCTAACTAACAACCCCACATTGTACCCCCACACAGACAGTCTCCCAGATACCTTAAGTGATTACAACATAATATACCTTGTACGTAGTAGAACAAGCCTATGCAAAACCACTAACTATAAATTCGCTAGAAACACAAAAAATTTCTCTCCTGAGGTTCTCAATACTCTGCTCTAGGACTATGACTGGACACCCCCCTCCAAAAAAAAAAGCCTTCCCACGTGACCAGGCTATAGCATATTTCAACAAAACATTTCTACAGCACCTAGACCCTGTCGCTCCGTTGCGCAAAATCAAGGTTGGAACCTCTGCAAACTCCTGGCTGAGAAACCAAACAAATCCTCAAGTCCAGAGACACTGCCTGGCTTTACTATAAAAAAAAAAAAAACAAAGAAACATAAAGCCTATCTAGGTACCAAGAACTGTGCAACCGTGCAAAAAATGCATTAGGCTGGACAAAAAATCCTATTACACAACATTACAAACTAAATACCAACACAACCCCCCCAAAATTTTGGAAAAATGTAAACCGGCTACTAAAACCCACCCAAAAGGCTACCCCCAAACCAACCACCCCTGACACTAAAGTTCCCATCGAAACACAATTCAACTCACACTTTGTGAACTCAATTCTTTCCTTAGTATCACAGGACAGTTTCAACCTCACTATCCACCCAACACAAATAATATTAATACAAGCTTTATCTTCAAGACAGTTTCCACCACCTCAATCAAAAGCATGCTCTCCAAACTAAAACCTCATCAACAGCAGCCGACCTACTCCCCAGCTATTTCTTGAAACTCACAGCAGATGCTATAGCTATCCCAATCTCCACTCTCATAAACAGATCAGTTGTTGAAAACTACGTGCCCAAACTCTGGAAAATATCCTATGTTACACCCACACATAAAGGTGGGACCTCCACTAAACTTAATAACTGTAGACCCATTGTTATACTCTTACCCCCTGGCCAAAATCCTAGAAAAATGCATCCATGCCGAGGTGCTAAAATATCTCCTAGAAAACAACATCCTGTCACCTACTCGACATGGTTTCAGACCTGCCCACAGTACCACTACAGCCCTCCTCTGCTTCACAGACACAATAAACCGTCTCAAAAATTAAGGCTTGCAGGTGTCGACTCTTTTTTGGATATGTCCAAAGCATTTGACACAGTCTCACACCAAATCCTGCTAAACAAACTAAACCAATATCACCTATCGAATTCCACTCTTACCTGGTTCCCAAGCTACTTAACTGACCAGTACCAGGCTGTGAAATGGGAAAATTATCTCTCTCCTCAGTTGCCCATAACTATAGGAGTCCCACAGGGTTCTATCTTAGGACCACTACTGTTCACAATCTTCACAAATTACCTCCATACCTCCACACAGCATGCATCTATCATTCAGTATGCAGACAATACTACCTTAATCTGTGCTGCACAAAATATTCCCACCCTCCTGCAAACAACTCAACTAGCATTCTCTGACATTGAAAACTACCTTATCAAAGCCCAATTTATCCTTAATCCAAAAATAAATTCAGCTTATGATTATAACCAGTTCTAACAAAAACACTGCTAACAGTCAATTCACAATCTACTCTGCAAATGCTACTCCAGTTGTTTCAGTGGCACAGGCTAAGCTAGTGGGAATGACCATAGACTGCCACCTAAAATTTGATAGTCATCTCAGCTTAACTATTAAAGTACATGCCAAACATGTCTGTTGTAATTTGCGTGTATACTGATCATGTCTAAATATCTAAATGTATCTGTAATTATTTTTCTGTGTGGAGCTTTTCTCACCAAGTCTCTGCTGAAAAAAGGGCCTTTTTGGCTCAGCCAGACACGCCCGGTTAACAAATGTTAAATAAAATAAATAAATGGTGGATTCTGAAAGGTAGAGGAGGATAAGTAAGGAGAGGAGTATTTTCTATAAAAGGAGAGGTAGGTTGTCCTAGTATCTTCTCTGGAATGCAAGGAATAGAAGGGTATTAAAGGCTAGAGGATGATGATACAGTCAAAATAAGAAAAAGAAGGTTTATTTGGGAAAAGAAAGGGTTACAATGTGAAATTGATAGGTACTATTGTGGATGTAATTATAAATGGATGTAGTGCAAAGTATTATGGGAGGGAGAACAATAGTTGGGACTGGGGCTAAAAATTAAAAAGAGATAAGGAAGTAGAAAACAAGAAACAGAAGGTATGTATAGAAGTAGTAAGGTCATTGGCGTGGGTTTTGGAATAAGTCACAAGTGAAATGTGCATGTAAGAAGTATAATAGAGTGGGGGGGTAGGTGGGAATTGGGGGTAGGGAAGTGAATCCAAGCAGGTTTCTCATCCTCAGGTCAATTTATAGATCAATGTATAACTGAGGGCAAACACCTTATAGCAGAACAAAGCAATTAGCAAAAAGATCCAAGTAAAACAGTTTTTCTGTTATCTTCTAAAACTAAATACCTGGCATATACAGTATAATCTACTGGTCAAGCAAAAAGAGACAGTGGCCAACTTTAAGGGGCATTTCAATCACAGAGCAGGCATGTATTTAACTGATTTAAAGTTAATATTCAGCAAGGTTATTCGTGTTAAATATGCTTACATGAAACAATGACAAAAATCTCAGTGAACATCTAGGTGTAAGGTGTTAACAGAACTCCTGCTATATTGAGGTCAGATGTAGCGACCGCAGGCTCAGCTCTTTGAAGGAAGGTAACGACAAGTTAAGATTCAGTGACATGAGCAAAATCATTGACAGTTAAGAGTTACAAACTTTACTTGTGTGACAAAGAAATCAGAAGAAGCTTTCTTATTTGTTGCCATATAAAAGGACTGCAGAATGCATATGGATTTGAAAACCGGATTAACCAACAATTTGTAACTAACCTTAAAATTGAAACTTAGTCAGAAAATACAAGCAAGCCTGACCCAATCAGAAAATCCTCTTTCTATACATCTTTCTCCCTCTTGCCTGCCAGGTAATGCCCTCTGCTGACCCCAGTGTAAAATCAGCATGTCAACAAGGAAACAAAGTCCTGTAGGGTAATCAAGGAGGGCGGAGCATATTATGACTATGGAGAGCATTTTTTTGGGAGAGGCCTTCCTTAAAAGGAAAAGTGAAAGTGTAAACTTAAATTACAGAAAGACAGCCAAGCTAAGGTAAGCAGCTACTGAGGAAATCCATTTTGAGAACAGATAGATTTTGATTTTGTCATTTTGCACACCATCAACACAGCCTAATGACTTAATCAAAAGATTAGGAAATTAACATGTGCTTTACAGAAAGAGTTTTAACTGCTGGAATAAATTGCCATCATATTAAAAATAGTCTTTAGATTCATTTAAAACTCTTTTGATGCCCATTTTGGCAAGGGCTGTTAGTAGCATTGACAAACTGGAACTTTTGCCTATGCCTATTGTATTATATTGTGTTTTGAAAGAGACTAATTTCACACTGTGAATTATATTTCTGAACTTTCTGATCTCAGACATGGAAATGAATGGACTTGCTGACTTCTGACACCATCATCGTGTTCACAAATGACAGAGGCACTGTGCATGTGTTACCAAGCGCATTGTGATTGCCAAATGCTGGAGAGCCACGTGACATGCATTGCTCAGTAGAATTAGTCGTGATTCTTAGAGATGCTGCCATACATTATAACACTCTCATTCTTTAGTAGTTCTGCTGATACACAGCAAATTGTATTCTGTATGCCAGCATCCACTGGATAATTGAGAAAACAAGGGAGTTTCCAAAAAATGCTTTCTTCTGTGTTAGCATTATTGACTATTTTAAAGCCTTTGATTGCGTGGACCATAAACTGTGGCAAATTCTATAGAAATGAAGATATAGAGTCCCTTTATTTCTTCCTTTCTTCAGGAGATTATTTTGCTGCCGTAGAAATTTGAATGCAGAATAAAACAAGTTAAAACCTAATGTGGAATAATTGGTTCAAGATTGACAAGACTGTATACGTCACCCTTCTTATTCAGTTTATATGCTGAATGTATCTTGCAAAGTACTGGGTTAGATGAATCAGATGCTGGAATCAAAATTGCTGGGGAAAGAAATATACCTCAAATGCAGGTTACACCACTCTGACTTAAAGTTAGAAGGAATGAAGTAAAAAGTAGTAAAAACTCCTACAGTACTTATCACCTCGATACAGCACTCTTGTTATAGAAAGTACCCCAAAAAAGCAAACCCCATTTCTCGGTCACCCACATCCCCCAGAACCTTTTCTTAAGTTTTTCTGTCTATTCCTTCTAGCATGTCGAGGGATCAGTTGCTAATGTCCTCTCCTGCTCAGCTGGTGAACCTGGGAATATTGAGGCAATGTTACAATTGCCTCGTGTACACAGACAACACTCTCCTCCTCCCACAAAACACAAATACATGCGAGAGATGCAACTATACGGCCAAACTGGAGGCTGAGCTCTCTCAACATAGGACAGGCATGACCAGACAGGAGGAGAAGGTAACCACACACGCTATAGACCCAGTCTCACGTAATACCATCACAACCTCAAATCGTACACATAAACACACAAAGACATACTCGGAGGCTCTGATCAAAAATCTACCAAAACAGCAGAGGCCACCAAAGCAGACACCCAAACAACTACCACCTCAGAACACAACACCTGCAACACATAGACCACACAGTCAGAGTGTCAAGCAGTCACAGCCCTTAAGGCCAAACACAATGCCAGACACACTAGTCATTGGTGACTCCATAGTCAGACACACTGACGTCCCGCTCACCAGACTGAGTAAGGAGAAGGTCACAGTAAGCTGCTTGTCGGGTGCTAGAATCCGCCACATAACGCATGCACTCAGGTCTCTCAACAGCAGGTACAAGTACGACTCGATCATTGTCCATGCTGGTGTTAACGACCTGAGACGTACCTCCTTGGACTACATGAAAAGAGACATAGAGGAGCTCTCTGATTATGTAGCCCAAGCAGGTATGACCTTGACCTTGAGCAGTATCCTACCTTCACCAAGAATGATGCCACAATACAGAGATAAGATGATCAGCTTTAACAATTGGCTTAAACTCTGGTGTCATTCAAAGGGGATCCAATGTCTGTCTGCCTGGGATGACATGCTGGACAAGCCACGCTGCTTCGCAAGGGACGGCTTGCACTTGTCACCCCTGGGATTCCGGATTTTGGCAAAGGCTCTTGCCACCCCATAGTGCCTTTTTTAGGCAAGGCTCAAATTCTAAACCTACCACCCTAGAACAAAACAAAGAAAAACTAAGGTTAATGCTGCTCAATGCCAGAAGTCTCAACCTCAAGATGCACGCACTCGAGGCCCTTCTCAGTATGGAGAACATCTATGTCTGTGCTGTGACAGAAACCTGGTTCAAGGCTCCTGAGAGCACCCCAGCACTATCAGGTTTTACCTCATATCATGCGTTCCGGCCCCAAAACCTGGACAATACCAAGAAAGGAGGAGGGGTATCCATATTCATCAAGGACACCCACACCTCAAGATTGGTGGCATCGCACGATGCATCGGAAACCATCCAGGTGCAATTAACCATAGGCAAGACTGCTCTGCAATTTGTAGCATGTTACAGGCCACCCTCGCAAACTCAAGAACCTCATATGGCCTTTCTGAAAACACTGGAGGGGATAAATGTATCTCCGAACACCATCATACTAGGTGACTTCAACTACCCTAATATAGACTGGGAACACTACTCAAGCCCAAACACTCTAGCCCAAAAGTTCCTGGAATTCATAAACTCAAATGCCATGGAACAACTAGTCACCATCCCACAAGAGGAGAAAACATACTTGATCTCATCATCACGAACATGGGAGCACAATGTTCAACGCCGGAAGTATACCCCTCACTGGTGAGATCTGATCACAAACTAATCTCGCTGGAGGTCCTCATCCCGCCCCACCGAAATGAAAAAGACCACAGTAAAGAACTTCTCGAAAGCCGACTTCACACTTCTAAAGACTAGTGTGGTCTCCTTTAAGGCCCCTGAGCCGGCGGTTAACATTACTCAAACCGCTGAATCACTTACAAATGCCTTCTACCAGCACCTGCAGGGCTGCATGGATCAGGCAATCCCAAGCAAAACAAAGACTCTTTGTACCAAAGGCAAGCATCCAGTCTGGTGGACCCCAGCCATAAACAAACTCTACAACAAAAGGAGAAAGCTACTACAAGATAGAGCAAAATCCTTAAAAGGTAAGACACCGCTGATCACTATAAGTAAAAAGCTAAGAGCTCATAAAATCATCCAAAGCTAATTTTGAGAAAAATAGCTAAGGACTCTAAAGACAACCATAAGGCATTCTTTAGCTATGTCAGAAACCTAGGAGGAAACTCCCAGATATGCTCAGAATTAGTTCAAAATGATGTGAAGATTACTGATCCTACAGACATTGCCAACATACTGGCTGACAGGTTCAGTGCAAACTTCTCCCCTAAAGGAGAGATATCTATACCAAATGATTGTAGCCCCCAAACATCTCTAACGCCCAGGTGAGAACTGCTCTCTCCAAGGCAAAGAACACAGCATCCATGGGACCTGATGGTGTCCCCGGCTGTGTGCTCCATGAACTCAACGAGGAATTAAACCCACAGTTAGGACAGCTGTTTGATCTTAGTCTCACCTCCGGATCGCACTCCAGGAGTGGCGCAGCGACTGTGGTCCCACTCCACAAAGGCGGTGCCTCCACCAACCCTGGAAATTACCGTCCCATTAGCTTGACAAGCCTTATCTGCAAAGCCATGGAGAGGATCATAATGGATCTCATAAATAAAGACATAGGGAACTTGCAGACTTTGGATCCAACCCAGTTTGGCTTTGTCAAAGGCAGATCATGCCTTCTAAACTTGGTTGACTTTTTCGAAACAGTCACCAAGGCCATTGACTAGGGAAAGGCAGTCCAGTCATACAGCCTACCTAGACCTGGCGAAGGCTTTTGATACAATACCTCACTCGGGTGTCATTGAAAAACTCATCAACTTAAATGTAAACCCATACATTACAAGATGGGTTGCAAACTGGCTGAGTGACAGAACCCACAGGGTCAGAGTTGCTGGCGCCATGTCAGACTCAAAGCCCGTCACAAGTGGTGTCCCACAGGGCTCAGTCCTGGGCCCACTCTTGTTTGGCATCTACTTTTCTGAAGTACAAGCAAACACAGGAGGGTTATGGCTGACAAAGTTTGCAGATGACTGCAAACTGGGCCGTAGTTGAAAACACATCCGACACAGATATCCTTCAGAAGGGTCTCACAGAAACGGACAACTGGTGCCAGAGCCATGGCCTAAGGTTAAATGCCAAGAAATGCATAGTCATACCCTTCGGGAAAAATAAGGTTACCCCTAGCTACCATATAGGTGGCAATCCCCTGAACACAGAAGAAGTTATTAGGGACCTGGGAACCCAGGTTGACAGTAGCCTTTCATTCAACACTCATATTGCTAAAGTAGTTAGGAAGACCTTCTACATTGCCCACCTTATCATGAAGGGATTCACATCTAGATCAAGGGAAGTCATAGTCTCCCTATACTCATCACTCATCAGACCAATGATAGAGTACAATGCCCCATTCGGAATGTATCTGACCCGACACTTGCAGCAGCTGGAGAGGCCACAAAAGTTCCTCACCAAAAGGATAAAGGGTCTCAAAAATCTGTCTTATGCTGCCTGACTGAAAGAACTCCAGTTATATTCAGTTGCTTACCGCTTGCTCAGAGGTGACCTATGCCTGACATACAAGGCCATGTCAAACCCAGATTTGATGAACATGCTTCATCTCAAAAAATCTAGATCCCTCAGAGCCACAAGGGCGGGAGACTTAAACCTCGACACGATTATTAATAGGACGTGCTGGAGGGATAGATTCATCACCCAAAGACTCCCTATGCTGTGGAACAAAATCCCGGTTTATGTGAGGCAGAGCACCTCGCTGGCCTTGTTCAAGAGGAATCTTGACCAATGGATGGGAGATCGCAGATACACCCCAGGGGTTACCTCAGTGTCACTGCTCGACAGAGGCACAGCAAAATAATGGGCATAGTTTCTCCGAACTAAAGGGGTGGCGTAAGCCACAAAACTATGGGCTAGGCTTATAAATGCCCTCGGGCAGATAGCCTAGTATGAACCTCTGAACCTATAAGTGTGAAAAAGAGGCTTACTGTTAAAAGAATAATTTTAGTTTTATTTATTTAATTTATATCACCTAGCCCTACCAGTTCTTTGCAAACAAATGAAATGGAAACAGCAATGTGTTTGATTTTCTTGGGCTCAGATCTCTGCAGATGATCACAGCCATACAATTAAGACTTGCTTTTTGGAAGCAAATCTGTGGCAAATTTAAGATTGTAAGGGGTGAAGATATCACAATATCAACAAAGGTATGGTTTTCCCAGTAGTAACACATGGCTTTGAGAGCTGGGTTACATGTTATGCTGTGCACCAGAAAATCTATGCTTTTGAACAAGTAGTATTGGAGAAAACTTGATCTTACAGTCCACAGAATTCTTAAAAATCTGTCGGTATTTAGGAGAATCATTCCAGCGTGTTCACTGAAAGGCCTGATAGTTGTCTTTCGGCTTTTCCCGGTTAGGGGTCGTCACAGTGGAACTCCGGTCCACTAATGATTGGCAGTAGATTTTCATGAACGCCGAGGTGCCAGCTTGACGTTCAACCTTCAGCAAAGGCACGCACATTTACGCATGTCTTTCGAACGCCCATCCAACCACGGGGAGGACATGCAGACTCCACACAGAAGGCACTTTCCACACTCCAGCCGAGAATCAAACGGGAGAACCTCTTGCTGTGAGGCAACAACGCTACCGCTGCACCACGTGGCCAGATAATGGGAACACAGGATTCATTAGAGAAGAGACTAGGGTTGCCACCTATCCCACTTTGCGAGGGACAGTCCCTCTTTGGGATGTTGTGTCCTGCATAAAAATTGAAGAAATGGCAAATGTCCTGAGATTTTAGGTCAAAAATATTTCCTATATTTTATGTAATACTTGCATAACACAGTTATTCTGTATCTGAAACACGTAAATGTTATAAGAAACAGAATAAGCAACTAGAATGCTACAAGAATAAGCTTTTATTTAGGCAAAAAAGTGAATTTCTGTCCTTTGTACTGGCCGTGGGTATGTTTTGCCCTGTGAAATCTGATGTTTGTACCACAATTGTCCAACTTTGGCCATCTGAAAAGGTGGCAACCCTAGAAGAAACTGATGCTGGGAAAGATTGAAAAACAAAAGAAACAGGGTGGGGTGGGAGGGACACGGGCTAAGATAGATGAATAGCCTTATGGAAATAATGAATATGAATTTGCAAGAATTTAAAGTAACCATTCTTAACAGACGGGCATAGAATGTTAAAGTTCCTGAGCTGAAACTGGACCAAGGCCACACCCCTCACACCTCCCCTAAATCTGCCTACCTCTTCCTGTCTCCTACCCACTTTCCACCCATTTTGTGACATTGTAGTCACATCAGGGGGAGGAGGAAAGTCTTGTTTTCCTGGCAAACTGTGATAGTTTGTTTTTGAAACAGAATAAGAGTTATTTTCTGGAATGCTGGACAATCGGTTTGTTTTCCGGAAAGCCTAAAAAAAAAAAAAGGATGGATGGTAACACTACCCTGCGCTCACAAAATGATTAACTACAAGACATTTTTACCAGCAGTACAAAATGAAATAGTAAATAAGAAAAGTGTCACTGTTTTAGCCAGGACTGTGACATCAAAGCCTGTAGAAGCCCATTAAAGTCAGCTGTGTTCATATTAAGAATATATTAGTTTTCCTCTGCTGTCTTGTAATTTTAGACCTGCGGGCTATTATGGAAAACTTAGATTTCCCATTTGCAAATCAGATGCATTATGCTTATGTGGATGTTATCAAAGTGCTTTATAGAATCTCTAAATATTTATTGTGGTATCCCTTTTAGGTTTGCTGATTTCACTTGAGTGACTCTCTTAATGCACTGTATGTGCTGTATTAATAATGCAGTCATCTGATGTGCATTTAGTGAAATGAGAAAATATGTGGCTACTAGGTGTTAAATGCTTGATCTTTAACACCTTAATTGCAGATGATAACTCTGCACCACAGCATTGTACTCTTACTGCGGATGCTGAGTTACCTCTCTTTAGTGCATTTTTTTTTATTTTAAAATTGGTATGAAGCTAATTTTAAAATGAGAAAGTCCATTACTTTTAGTTAGTACAGTAACTGTATTATCCAAATAATTATCCTGCAGCATCCTTTTAAAAATCGGTGAGAAATTTAATCTAAAGGTGAAAGACTTATTTATTGCTGAGATGCAGCTTGCTATTCTGGTGCCCAGTGCTGTCCCCTGATCTGGTGCCCCTGTCAACT
>NC_056731.1:193857601-193865101 GCF_019279795.1 Protopterus annectens
GAAAAAGGCCTTATGATTGTCATTTGAATCCATGGCAATTTTTCTCTCAAAATTGGCCTTAGTTGATTTTATGAGTGCTCGTATTTTTTTACTAATAGTGATCAGGGTGACTTCCCTTTTATGGATTTTGTTCTATCATGTAATAGCTTTCTCCTCTTATTGTAAAGTTTGTTAATGGCTGGGGTCCACCAGACTGGACGTTTGCCCTTTGTGGAAAGAGTCTTGGTTTTATTTGGGATTGCCTGATCCATGCAGTCCTGGAGGTGTTCATAGAAGGCATTTGTAAGGGCTTCCGCAGCTTGGGTTGTGGTTTCCTCTGACTCAGGGGCCTTGAAGGATACCACACTAGTCTTGAGTAGTGTGAAGTTTGCTTTAGAGAAGTTCTTCACTATGGTCTTTTTTGTTTGGGGTGGGGGCGGGATGTGGATTTCCACTGAGATTAGTTTATGATCAGATCTCACCAATGAGGGATATACTTCCGGTGTGGAGCATTTTGTCCCCATGTTTGTGACAATGAGATCTAGTATATTTTCTCCTCGTGGGAACAGTGACTAGCTGTTCCATGGCATTTGAATTTATGAACTCCAGGAACCGTTGGGCTAGAAATTTAGGGCTTGAGTAATGTTCCCAGTCTATATTCGGGTAGTTGAAGTCACCCAATATGATGGTGTTTGGAGATACATTTATACCCTCCAGTGTCTTCAGGAAGGCTGTGTGGGGTTCCTGAGTTTGAGAGGGTGGCCTGTAGCATGCTACAATTTGTAGAGCAGTTTTGCCTATTGTTAGTTGCACCTGGATGGTTTCCGAGCTTCATGCGTTGCCACCAACCTGGAGGTGTGAGTATCCTTTATGAATATGGATACACCCTCCTTTTGTGGAGTGGTCCGGGTTTTGGGGCGGAACGCATGATATGAGGTAAAACCTAATAGTGCCGGGGTGCTCTCAGGAGCCTTGAACCAGGTTTCAGTTACAGCACAGACATCGATGTTCTCCATACTGAGAAGGGCCTCGAGTGCGTGCATTTTGAGATTTAGACTTCTGGCATTGAGCAGCATTACCCTCAATTTCTTCCCATTTTGTTTTCTAGGGTGGTAGGTTTAGAATTTGAGCCTTGCCTAAAAAGGCACTATGGGGTGGCAAGAGCCTTAGCCAATATCCGAATCCCAGGGTGACAGGTGCAAGCCGTCCCTTGAAGCAGCGTGGCTTGTCAAGCATGTCATCCCAGGCAGACAGACACTGGATCCCCTTTGAATGACACCAGACATTAAGCCAATTGTTAAAGCTGATCATCTTGTCTCTATATTGTGGCATCATTCTTGGTGAAGGAAGGATACTGCTCAGGGTTAGGGTCATACCTGCCTGGGCTACATAATCAGAGAGCTCCTCTATGTCTCTTTTCATGCAGTCCAGGGAGGTATCGTCTCAGGTCGTTCACACCAGCATGGACAATGACTGTGTCATATTTGTACTTGCTGTGGAGTGACCCGAGTGCTTGTGTTATGTGGCGGATTCTAGCGCCCGATAGGCAGCTTACTGTGACCCTCTCCTTGTTCAGCCTGGTGAGTGGGACGTCAGTGTGTCTGACTATGGAGTCACCTATGACAAGTATGTTTGGTGTTGTATTTGGCCTTAAGGGCTGTGACTGCTTTGCACACTGCTTTTGTGGTTTATGTGTTGCTTGTGGGGTGTCTTGAGGTAGCAGTTGTTTGGGTGTCTGCTTTGGAGGCCTCTGCTGTTTAGGTAAATTTTACTCAGAGCCTCCGAGTATGTCTTTGTGTGTTTATGTGTTTGATTCAGTGGAGTGGTAGCATTATGTGAGGCTGGTTTTGTGGTGTGTGTAGTTGCCTTCTCCTCCTGTCTGGTCTTGCCAGTCCTGAGTTGAGAGAGCTCAGCCTCCAGTTTGGCTAAATAGCTGCATCTCTCGCAAGTATTTGTGTTATGTGGGAGGAGGAGAGGGTTGTCTGTGTACATGAGGCAGTTATAACATTGCCTCAAGATTCCCAGATTCACCAGCTGGACCAGAGGAGATTGACAACTGACCTTTGGACATGCTAGAATAATATTGGGAAATCCTTAATTGAAAACAAGGGCCAGTGGGGAGTGAGGGTGTAGTGCTTTTAATTTTAGTGCTGACTTATATAATTGCTTTAGTGAGCAAGTGCCAGGTAACTTGAGTGCAATGTGATACAAGTAACTAAATGCAAAACGACAAACAGTAACTTTCTTTCAAGTGAAACAAGGAAATAAGTACAGTAAGCAATGCAGATATCACTAGTGATCCACAGAAGCGCTGAGAAGTTGCGTATTAGGTGAATTAGCTTCCAGGGAAATAACAAGCAAACAAACAACAAGTATATAAACAAAGCTAGATTCAGTAGGCCTGGATCTAGTCTATGCTAGAGCAAACAAGGTGAACCAATTTCAGTAAGATACAGTTCAAATATTCAGGCACTATAAACCTTTAACCAGAAAATTCCCAGCTCAGAAGGGCAGAGTCCAGCCTCTTCTCCCACAAGAGTGCAGTCCACGAACCTTCTTAATGTAAAATAACTGGCCTGAAGCCCAAGTGCCTAAACCAGAACTAATACACTTGGACACTGGGCTCTCAATCAGCAGTTCCCAACTTAGAAGGATGAAAGCTACCTGTCCTGCCACCACAGTGCTTGCCACAAACCTTCCTAATGTAAAACAACTGGTCTGAAGCCCAAGTGCTTAATCCAAAAGACTTGAATGATAGCTACACTTTAATCAAGTTACAACCAAGCAGTAATAAATACCATTGAATACTTTAGAGAATGTCTGGATTAGTGCTCAAGTTACACAAACAAAGCTAGATCCAGCAGGCCCGAATCCAGTCTATGCCACAGCAAACAAGGCGCACCAACTTCAGTAAGAAACAGTTCAGATATGCATGCACTATAAGCCTTTAACCAGAAATTCCCAGCTCAGAAGGGCAGAGTCCAGCCTCTCCTCCCACAAGAGTGCAGACCACGAACCCTCTTAATGTAAAATAACTGGCTTGAAAGCCCAAGTGCTTAAACCAGAATTAATACACTTTTAGAATAACAGACACTGAGCCCTCAATCAGCAGTTCTCAACCTAGAAGGATGTAAGCTACCTGTTCTGCCACAACAGTGCAGACCACAAACCTCTCAGTGCAAAACAACTAACTGGTCCGAAGCCCAAGTGTTTAAACCAAAAGGCTTAGAATGAGTTACACCAAGCAGTAATAAATACAATTGAGTATTTTAAGATGATGCAAAAGTAAAAGAAGTAGGTAAAACACAAGTACAGTAAAAGCAGATGAAATTTTTTTTTTTTTTTTTTTTTTCTGAACAAGTGCTGAGATCAAAGAAACAGATTTGAGTGCTGAAACTAGAAAACTGGCTAGTTACAAGAAAAAAAAAACAAGCTAGAAGGCTTCCCTCAAACACAGAAGGGCTTGGGGGCTCAGAAGCCTACAAATAGTCTGTACCACTTAACAAGAAAGGCAGGAAATAAGCTTAATTTTTTTTTTTCTATTTCCCAGATGCTCTCTTTGTACACAGTAGGAGTGCCTGAAATCAGAATATGATCTCACTGCACTCAGTTGAGTGAGCAAATGAGATGGGCCCAGAGGCAGGCTGAGGGGCGGGCAGTTTCAATGCCACTAAGATTAACACCAAAACAAAAACAGGGAGGGTGGGTGGGAATAACTGAAGAGCAGAATAACCAGTTAAAAATTCCTTCAACACTCCTTCATACACAGTTTAAATCAATTTAAATACTGTATTTTTTAAAAGAAAAAGTGCATAAAAAGGTACTTAAATTCTCTTATACGTCCAGTTGAATATAACCAAGTTCTTAGCTTGCCAAGCTGAAGTTTTAAAGCAGGAATTATTTCACATGCACCAGTTTAAATATGCAAGGACAGGAAATCACTGAATGTGGCTACCCCACACCTGTAATTACTAGCAAATAACAAAATTCAGCCAACACTAGCTTTTAGTTCAAGTTACTGAAGAGCAGAATAACCAGTTAAAAATTCCTTCAACACTCCTTCATACACAGTTTAAATCAATTTAAATACTGTATTTTTAAAAGAAAAGTGCATAAAAGGTACTTAAATTCTCTTATCGTCCAGTTGAATATAACCAAGTTCTTAGCTTGCCAAGCTGAAGTTTTAAAGCAGGAATTATTTCACATGCACCAGTTTAAATATGCAAGGACAGGAAATCACTGAATGTGGCTACCCCCACACCTGTAATTACTAGCAAATAACAAAATTCAGCCAACACTAGCTTTTAGTTCAAGTTACTGAAGAGCAGAATAACCAGTTAAAAATTCCTTCAACACTCCTTCATACACAGTTTAAATCAATTTAAATACTGTATTTTTTAAAAGAAAAAGTGCATAAAAGGTACTTAAATTCTCTTATACGTCCAGTTGAATATAACCAAGTTCTTAGCTTGCCAAGCTGAAGTTTTAAAGCAGGAATTATTTCACATGCACCAGTTTAAATATGCAAGGACAGGAAATCACTGAATGTGGCTACCCCACACCTGTAATTACTAGCAAATAACAAAATTCAGCCAACACTAGCTTTTAGTTCAAGTTACTGAAGAGCAGAATAACCAGTTAAAATTCCTTCAACACTCCTTCATACACAGTTTAAATCAATTTAAATACTGTATTTTTAAAAGAAAAGTGCATAAAAGGTACTTAAATTCTCTTATACGTCCAGTTGAATATAACCAAGTTCTTAGCTTGCCAAGCTGAAGTTTTAAAGCAGGAATTATTTCACATGCACCAGTTTAAATATGCAAGGACAGGAAATCACTGAATGTGGCTACCCCCACACCTGTAATTACTAGCAAATAACAAAATTCAGCCAACACTAGCTTTTAGTTCAAGTTACTGAAGAGCAGAATAACCAGTTAAAAATTCCTTCAACACTCCTTCATACACAGTTTAAATCAATTTAAATACTGTATTTTTAAAAGAAAAAGTGCATAAAAGGTACTTAAATTCTCTTATACGTCCAGTTGAATATAACCAAGTTCTTAGCTTGCCAAGCTGAAGTTTTAAAGCAGGAATTATTTCACATGCACCAGTTTAAATATGCAAGGACAGGAAATCACTGAATGTGGCTACCCCCACACCTGTAATTACTAGCAAATAACAAAATTCAGCCAACACTAGCTTTTAGTTCAAGTTACTGAAGAGCAGAATAACCAGTTAAAAATTCCTTCAACACTCCTTCATACACAGTTTAAATCAATTTAAATACTGTATTTTTAAAAGAAAAAGTGCATAAAAAGGTACTTAAATTCTCTTATCGTCCAGTTGAATATAACCAAGTTCTTAGCTTGCCAAGCTGAAGTTTTAAAGCAGGAATTATTTCACATGCACCAGTTTAAATATGCAAGGACAGGAAATCACTGAATGTGGCTACCCCCACACCTGTAATTACTAGCAAATAACAAAATTCAGCCAACACTAGCTTTTAGTTCAAGTTACTGAAGAGCAGAATAACCAGTTAAAAATTCCTTCAACACTCCTTCATACACAGTTTAAATCAATTTAAATACTGTATTTTTAAAAGAAAAAGTGCATAAAAGGTACTTAAATTCTCTTATACGTCCAGTTGAATATAACCAAGTTCTTAGCTTGCCAAGCTGAAGTTTTAAAGCAGGAATTATTTCACATGCACCAGTTTAAATATGCAAGGACAGGAAATCACTGAATGTGGCTACCCCACACCTGTAATTACTAGCAAATAACAAAATTCAGCCAACACTAGCTTTTAGTTCAAGTTACTGAAGAGCAGAATAACCAGTTAAAAATTCCTTCAACACTCCTTCATACACAGTTTAAATCAATTTAAATACTGTATTTTTAAAAGAAAAAGTGCATAAAAGGTACTTAAATTCTCTTATACGTCCAGTTGAATATAACCAAGTTCTTAGCTTGCCAAGCTGAAGTTTTAAAGCAGGAATTATTTCACATGCACCAGTTTAAATATGCAAGGACAGGAAATCACTGAATGTGGCTACCCCCACACCTGTAATTACTAGCAAATAACAAAATTCAGCCAACACTAGCTTTTAGTTCAAGTTACTGAAGAGCAGAATAACCAGTTAAAATTCCTTCAACACTCCTTCATACACAGTTTAAATCAATTTAAATACTGTATTTTTAAAAGAAAAAGTGCATAAAAGGTACTTAAATTCTCTTATCGTCCAGTTGAATATAACCAAGTTCTTAGCTTGCCAAGCTGAAGTTTTAAAGCAGGAATTATTTCACATGCACCAGTTTAAATATGCAAGGACAGGAAATCACTGAAAGTGGCTACCCGCACACCTCTAATTACTAGCAAATAACAAAATTCAGCCAACACTAGCTTTTAGTTCAAGTTACTGAAGAGCAGAATAACCAGTTAAAAATTCCTTCAACACTCCTTCATACACAGTTTAAATCAATTTAAATACTGAATTTTTAAAAGAAAAAGTGCATAAAAAGGTACTTAAATTCTCTTATACGTCCAGTT
The DNA here is from genome assembly GCF_019279795.1 of Protopterus annectens. Classification (NCBI taxonomy): domain Eukaryota; kingdom Metazoa; phylum Chordata; order Ceratodontiformes; family Protopteridae; genus Protopterus; species Protopterus annectens. Next base: position 193,864,131 of record NC_056731.1, read on the forward strand.
GAATATAACCAAGTTCTTAGCTTGCCAAGCTGAAGTTTTAAAGCAGGAATTATTTCACATGCACCAGTTTAAATATGCAAGGACAGGAAATCACTGAATGTGGCTACCCCCACACCTGTAATTACTAGCAAATAACAAAATTCAGCCAACACTAGCTTTTAGTTCAAGTTACTGAAGAGCAGAATAACCAGTTAAAAATTCCTTCAACACTCCTTCATACACAGTTTAAATCAATTTAAATACTGTATTTTTAAAAGAAAAAGTGCATAAAAGGTACTTAAATTCTCTTATACGTCCAGTTGAATATAACCAAGTTCTTAGCTTGCCAAGCTGAAGTTTTAAAGCAGGAATTATTTCACATGCACCAGTTTAAATATGCAAGGACAGGAAATCACTGAATGTGGCTACCCCCACACCTGTAATTACTAGCAAATAACAAAATTCAGCCAACACTAGCTTTTAGTTCAAGTTACTGAAGAGCAGAATAACCAGTTAAAAATTCCTTCAACACTCCTTCATACACAGTTTAAATCAATTTAAATACTGTATTTTTAAAAGAAAAGTGCATAAAAAGGTACTTAAATTCTCTTATCGTCCAGTTGAATATAACCAAGTTCTTAGCTTGCCAAGCTGAAGTTTTAAAGCAGGAATTATTTCACATGCACCAGTTTAAATATGCAAGGACAGGAAATCACTGAATGTGGCTACCCCCACACCTGTAATTACTAGCAAATAACAAAATTCAGCCAACACTAGCTTTTAGTTCAAGTTACTGAAGAGCAGAATAACCAGTTAAAAATTCCTTCAACACTCCTTCATACACAGTTTAAATCAATTTAAATACTGTATTTTTAAAAGAAAAAGTGCATAAAAGGTACTTAAATTCTCTTATACGTCCAGTTGAATATAACCAAGTTCTTAGCTTGCCAAGCTGAAGTTTTAAAGCAGGAATTATTTCACATGCACCAGTT
>NC_056731.1:193867601-193955874 GCF_019279795.1 Protopterus annectens
AGTTTCATAATGAAATCTGAAAGAGGGGCTGAGAGGGTCTTTCACAGATACCATTATTGCCACTGTGTGATGTTTCATGTTATACTCCATCCCAATGCTTTTTTTTTACACCTGGCATCTCAACTGCTGCATTGAAAAGAGAACTGGTGCCCCCGGCCGTAATGGCCCATCACTTTGAAAAAGCCTCCTAATTTTTGGATTACTGTAGTCAAATTTCCACTTCCACTGCTCTGATTATGAGGTTCATGAAATAACTGACTTGCAAGGAGCACTAGACATGGAGCATTTTTAACTGGAAAGGACACTTTTTTACAAGCTGCTTCTTGGGAACCAGATTGTCTAAAAGCAAATGTATTTACTTTGTTTAGCTGTCCCAAGCATTGTAAAATGCACCCAGTTTCCTTTTGCAGTTCATCTTCACTATTCTAATGCCTTGAGCCACCACCGTGGAGGCTATTTTTTTTTTTTTGAAGGAGCATGCCTAGTGAGTCTCTGCTGTAAGTGGATCTGGCCTCCTGTGTGTCCTTAAGTAACTTTCAAAATTGTATGTGGTGTGCTTTGAAAACATCCACTCTTATTCTGCTTTTTCCTTCAGGTGCACATTGTCTCTGTCTGTAGATCACTATTCCCGCAGTCTCACTCCTGTAATTGCTAGTCCAATTTTAAATGCTAAATGCATTTAAGAGCAGACTAGGTAGGCTTATTGTCTTCTCCTGCCATCAAGCTAGTGTAATATATATTGCAGATACTGTAGTCTTGCATCTTGGAACCAACGCCCTGGTTGTACAAAAGGCTGTTCCTAACATTACCATTTTTCTCGTGGCTGTGTGTTTAACATCTGGCATACACGGAGCAGACTGGTATTCCACAGTGGTTGTTCCCTTACTGTCTACTTGTAGCTTTCAACTTTGTATTTTAACTATATGAGGAGGTAGGTGTAACTACCAGAGATAGTTAGCGATGAATGCACGAGGTGAGTTATCTCAGAATACTGCAGGGGAGAAAGACCCAAAATGTGAATGATTGGACAAAGCTTAAGAGCACTGTACCTGGGAGCAGATCATCTCTTTAGATTCTTCTACCACAGGGTTTTCTCAAAGATCCAGGGTTGTGGTGAATACCTTGTGTAGTGTTTGCCCTGTTTATTCATTGCCTCACTCAAAGTGGAAGTTAATGCTTTTCTAACTTCAGGGACAGTCCAAAATGTAACAGTGCTGGTCAACTTGTGTGTATGTATGGGATTTTTTTATAAAGGTTTTAGTGAACAGAGTTGTCTATTTTTCACTGTTTTACATATTGTTGAAGTTTTTGTTCTTTCTTTGTAGAATATTATAGCTTACCTTCCTTATAATTTTAATGGATTTCATGAGCGTTTGTAAAGTTACCATTCTGATTACTTGTACCCAACAAACCTGGCTGCTTGCCACTTAAAAATTTTTCAGAAAAATTAATAGCTTTCTGATGTTTTGTTACCCATGACAGATCTTAGTACTAAAGGTAAAGACTGCAAGGTTCTTTGTGGCTTGTGTTTCATGCCAGTTTTTAGGACCTCTGTATCTTTGAATATTGTTAACTGTTCAGTACGTGGAATTTGACTACTTTTGCGCTCATTTAGTACATTGGAAGCTGTATCATTCGATTCTTGTTTTTAAATAAGTAAAAAGTCATTTACAAAAGTGTTTTACCCAATTACTGCTTTTTTTTTCTTTTATTTGGCCTAGACTATAGGCGTGTTCTTTACAGACTTAAAGGCTTGTGCTGTCTTAACATAGCAAAGGTCTGTATCAGTTTGTTGTTTTCTGTGCATCCTTTGAGGAGTGTGGTTTCAGAGTGAACTGGTTTCTGAGCTCCAAGGCTTGTACATTCAACAAGTCATTCGAACACCTGGTGACACATACTGCTGACCCTTCTCATTTCCAGTGAGCATGGTTGGGGCCTTTCTGTAGCCAGGAAGGTAGAAAAATGCCACAGAATTGTGTGGCATGTATGCTGCCTCTCCCTTGTTTGGCAAAACGTTCTGCATTGCTTAGACAGGAGGGGAGTTCCTAGAGTGCACGAGTAACGAATGCATTATGCAGAGAGTAATATGCTTGCAATGTGAGCTGCCATCCCTGTGTAATACTTCACCTGTAAAGATCCGGGTATCTACTTTTCTTCACAACTCTAGTATTTGTGGGAAATCGATGAAAGAAGAAAATCATAAACAGAAGGTGGTGAACTGCTGCAGAGAAACTTACCTAGAAAGAAAGACTGGTGGGATAGCAATGAGAGGGGTGTCAGACCATATATGTTGACTAACATGCCCTTCCCCATGTTTAAAGAATTTTTTTTTGGGGGGGGCTATACTTGTGAGAGTTTGACTTATGTTGAGTGCTGTAAGTGTTTATATGTTGTATATACCTTTAACTCCCTCTGTATTATAAGGTAATGCATACAGCTGTCATGATATTTTAATAAAAGGTTTTCTTCGGCTTCCATTTGTCTCCTTAGATGACGTACATTGCATTCAGTTATCGCCAGCAATATTTGCCACTGTGTACTGCAGCTTTTCTGAAACTGTCACATCTGTGTTGTGGTATATGAAACCAGAAGTGTAACATGAGCAACAAACTATGTGGCTGTGTCCCAGTACATCATGCTGGAGTGCACTTCAGTGTTAACTTGACTGTGATAAATTTCTTAGTATTTTAAAAATTTAAAAAACTTGGTTTTAGTGCTTTTATGTTGTACAGAGGTAGCAGTGAAGCAGCCAATCTCTCGTGTACTGTTGAGCTATCCATTTGATATGCTCATGGTTCCCTGTATGAGTATTCTCTTGGACAGTTTTGATTTTCAAACTTAAACTGGACCACAATGAAAAGACATATTACTTTTCTTGGTTGAAAAAGACATACTGTATAATCTTAACCTATTTTTCTTCTTTAACCTACTCTTTAAAGTTCTGTGTTAGTTTGTTTGGGTCTTTCGGCTTTTCCCGGTTAGGGGTCGCCACAGCGGAACTCCGGTCCGCTAATGATTGGTAGTGGATTTTTACGTACCGGGTTATGAGCCCTGACGCACAACCTTCAACGAAGGCACGCCCCATTCACATATGCCTCCACACAAAAGACGCTCTAGCTGAGAATCGAATGGAAGAACGTCTTGCTATGAGGCGACAACGCTACCGCAGCACCACCACACACTGTGTTAATTTCTTTTGGAGAATCCAGTTAGGAGAATCATCTGCCAGGAAACTTCCTTATTTTAATTTCTTAAGGGGACTGTCCTATTTTTGTGAACAAATAAATGCTTGCACTGAAATTGTGTTTAATTTGAAGGTCTCGTGGTTTAATTTGGTGGGGTGGGGGTAGCTGGATTTGAGTGCTGTTAAGGGAGCATTCCTTTTAAATTGAGTAAAATGCTAATACAGGCCAGGGGTGGTACATCTCCCACAAAAATGAGTGTTGAGATTTTTAAGTTCTCTGATTATTCAAGATGGTGTAGCTTTTAAGTGCCTGCTTGAATGGTTCATATATTTAAGATCTTCGTATATGGCATGTGTTTGCATGTCTCTACCTTAAGATGAGTATGTCACAGTATGTCTTATTGGTAGTTGTTGTTGTTTGTCTTTTCGGCATTTCCCAGTTAGGGGTCGCCACAGCGGAACTCCGGTCCGCTAATGATTGGCAGTAGATTTTTATGGTGCTGACTTGCCAGCCCGATGCCCAACCTTCAGCGAAGGCACACCCATTCACGCGTGTCTTTCGGAGGCCAGTCGACAGCAGGGAGAACATGCAGACTCCACACAGAAGGCACTCCAGCCAAGAATCGAACAGGAGAACCTCTTGCTGTGAGGCAACAATGCTACCGCTGTACCATAAGTATGTCTTATTGGTAGTACTTTAAAGAAAAAATTGAAAAGATTTCAGGCAAAAACTGCTAACCTTAACTGGATGAATGACAAGGCTCTTATCTGCCTCTCACGATGTACTGAGATGCTGAGAGTTTTAAGAAATGAATGGACCTATAGGGGATGGGGGAATGATGTTCATGGGAGGGGTTGGACTAGTGGCTAATAAGCAAAAAATACTAGATGAATGCCATCCATTTTAATATATGCAAAATGCTGTCTTAGTTTAATCTGTGTTTGTAACATAGATCATTCTGTGATTGACCTTTTAAGCCACTACTAGGTTTTCTTTTTCCTATTTTTTTTTTAAATAGAGGCAGGTGTTTGTGCAAGACCAGAATCCTGTTGAAAACCAAGCTTGCCTAGCTTAATGTACATGTTTCTGCAAAGCTCATAAACTAGATAGTGTATCTTTCAAGTAAAACTACAGCTAACCCTTCAGTAACTTGATACGTGTTAAATATTTGTGGTTCACTTTTCAGTTAAGTAGCTGTTTAGAGTAAGCACTTGAACATGAGCTTCAGTTAGAAAATCAAGTTTCCCGGTCAAAGTTTAGCAAGCAAGTGGAAGGAAATGTCTTTATTTTCGTGTTCTTTTGTTGTGCAAAGAGCTTATTATGGTTCAGCTGTATAAGGATGTTTTGTTTTGTAATGTTGAAGAGGAAACCATTTTTGGTCCTGCATATGGATGGATGGATATTTCAAACAGTATGGGAAATAATTAAAACCAAGATACCAGTGTTTTATATTTTCTTCCTTTGTCTGGTAGTTTGACACATTGATTTAAGATTGTGCTGTTAGACCAAGGGCAGGATTTAGACCTGGGTTTGATTCCTGCCTCCTTGTGCCTATTTGGGTGATTGAGTGAGTGACTTAACAAGACATTGCTTCTGGGTCATCCCTAAAAATCGACCATGTTCCCAGGTGACTTTCCTTGTCAAATTTCCCTGTTAAATTGTTTAGTACGTCTATGTTTAAATATGGATACTTTCTTATGGAAATGTTTAGTTACTGTCTGCATGGGACGGTGAGAAAGTGGTGGTATTTATTTCCTTGGAAGATGAAACTAAAATTTTTGATGGGGCTTCTAGACTGACTCAAAACAGTCTGCATCTTTTCTACCTTTATAGAAGTTCCACAGTAACAAAGTTGGTAACACTGTCTACACAGTGCTGTTCGGCTAGGAGATGTGTCATGTGCTATCCTCCTGTCATCCTGGCAAACTATAGCAGGAATGTGCAAGTGATTAGTACAAAGAAAAGTTTGAGACTATAACACTGAAATCTCCTAAGTGTCGTTGCTTGAGAAGGATTGTTTCTAATTCTTGTCTTTATTGATGTGGATTCTGACTCGACATGGAGAAGTGTAACAAGTGCAAATATTTCATTAGTTTCAGTAATCACTGTCTACAGGCAAAGCTTGGTGACTTCTCTTCACTCACTGCCGAGCCCATGCAGAGTGCATAGAATGCTAGAGGAAGTGTCATCTGATGGATGTCAGGAAGGGTCATCAGTCTAAGGATTCTTAGAAAGAAATTAAAAAATGCAGATTAATACAACAGGTGTTCAGTCATGTGTGTCCAGTCTGTGAATGCCCTTCACTGGCAGCACTGGTCCTTTTTCTATTTTCCTTCATAATTTTATCCACCAGTATGAGGACATTCATGATCATATGTTCTGGACTGACTGAATTTTGAGAGTTCCATTAAGGAACCTACAGTTTGGCTTCTGCTTGTAACAGCAAATTCCATGCTGTTTTGAGTACAGACACACACATGTGCACACACGGTTTACTATGGTTTGTGCGAACAACATTCTGTTGGCAGCACTGCTGCCGAAAATCAGAATGTTGTGCACAAAACATAAATGGATGGGATAGTCGAACGCACTTGTGTGAATGCTGTAGTGCATTCGACTATCTGCACGGAGATCGCGGTACAGTGGGGAGTGGAAATTCATCCATATCCCCACTGTAGTGCGATTTCAGAGTTAGAATATATTAGTAGGGGGATGTGTGGGGTGTAGGGGGGGTGCAGGGGGGCTTGCCCCCCTGCAAAAACGTGATTTGTCATATAGGAGTCTGATTTACATCAGCTCCTATACGGCTATCACGTGATGGATTCGGCCACAATGTCGACTCAAACGTGTCAACACTGTGGCAGGTCGGAATGTGTGTTTTCGGGTTTACTATTAATTGTTTCGAATAGCAAATATTTTGCCGTTCGAAGAAACAATAGTAAACCCGCGCACATGCATGCACACTCAGAACCTAGGCCTGTTGAAGGCCTTCTTGTGCTGATAGGGGGTTCCTACTCTAGTTTTATTGCAGAGAGGCAAGATTTGACACCAGAGAAAATGTCCTGTGTCCAGCTTTCTTTCAATGAGGAGCAGTGGTTTCTTGATCCAGGTCAGAAGTCATCCCTTAAAGCATCATCACCTGCAAGCCCAAGTTTGGGCTCTGTGCTTGCAACACTTGAACCTATTGATTAGGAAAACCTTCTCCTGTGCTCTTGCTAAGCCTGGAATCTGTTGACACTCATGCCCCTGGTGCAGGTAGTCTTCTCCAATGTTTGCCTTACAAGATAGGTGCCTCTTTTGCCATCCCTACAGCAGACATCTCTGTGCAAGGATGTTTACTTGCTTCATACCAAAAGTTAATTTCATTGAGTCTACACTGTAGGACTGAGACAAGTTCTAAAGTTACTCTGGATTCTTTCTAATCAAAATGCTTATCCTGTACGGTATGCCCTCCATGTCATCATCATGGTTTCCACCAGAGAGTGCATGCCCAGGCACATACTCTCCCCTCCCTCCAAGAAGAGGAGATGAGGCTAAGCATAGTCATTCCTTTCCTGCCTCATGCCATCTCCAACAGGCAGTCATGCCAGTAATTGAACTTGGGTTAATGGTCAGTTTTATTCTCGTGTGTCAACAGAACTGGCAGAGGACTTTGTTTCTGAACTATCGATCCATGGTATAAAAAAAGTTACCCTTTTTATTGTTCTCTTTCTCCCTTCACATTTGATCAGTTGACTTTCTCTCAGGATCATTGAAGCTACTTTATTTATTTTACTCCCTCCAGGTGTTCAGCTGATAAGTAAGCTGTACAGTCTCCTTGCAACATCAAAGGAGTAATTTTCCTCTTGCTTTGGAGATGTGATCTTGTTTCTAGAGTTGTGTCCATTCAGGGCAGTTACAGTAGGTGGAATTTATTTTTCACCAGTCTTTGCCTTCTGGTAAAAAGTAAATCCTAATTTTAACATTGTACAAGTAAACTGATCTTCATACAAGTTCACCATCTTAGTAAGATTTGAATTTTAGTATTTGGGAGACTATCTCACCGTCCTTTGAGCTTCTTTGCTTTGCAGATTTAAAAAAAATGTCTTAGAAGACCTTTTTCATCATGGAGGTCATGTAAATAAGAGGATCTCAGGACTAAAGTTGCGTTTTGTATTTAGTAAGGTCGGGGGATCCCTCACAATTTGTCCTTGTTATTGTTTTCCCTTCTACAAGTTTTGATGATTAATTATGGACACTTTCTTCCATTTCCCATGTTTCTCTTTTTTCCTACAGGTCCAGATAGGGAAGAAATGTTAATTCACACATTAAATGCTCACTGGATATGTACTGTATCTCTTATTTGGGGAGAGTGAAGACCTTGTGAAAAACAGGTAATTTATTTTGCTTTAGGAACAGGACATGTCTGCCTAAATGGACATTGTCTAAGTTAGTAGCCAGCTGCATTAGATTTACATTTCAGGCTGCAGAAAGACAATTGGATTGGTGGAGCTTGAGAGTCTTGGCCCCTGTTTAAGGAATGTTTCTAATCTGATATCTCTGTCGTAGTAACTTTAACCTTGGTCCACATCTATCTCTTCTGTCATTCATGAATAACCAATTGCAAGACATCTTCATGTCTAACCCCTTCTGTTACTGGTCAGCGTTTGTGATACCAGCAAAATCCACCCTGTCCTTCTGTATAACTGCTTCACTGCCTTCTTACCAGCAGTTAATACCTCCTAGCTGTGCTCCAGTTCACTCTTGTTCGTTTATTTGTTAATATTCTGTGTGAATACCTACCACCTCCCCACTAGAAGTACAGTATAAAGGTACAGTTGTTCAGATGTACCTGTCCAACATAACACCAAACACCATGGTCTCTCTTGCAGTAAGATGGAGCTAGTTTTCGGTGCAGAGCTGGTCTGTCAGGTCTTCCACATCCTTCTGCCAGTCCCAGGCCTTCCTTCCTTCCTTGTTCAGTGCTGCAACCAATTATTGCACTTCCTAATCCTCAATTCCTCATAATGCAGGCCGTCCAATGTAGGAAACACTTTTGGGAAAACCATTTACAGCCCCCCCCTCCACCCCACACCATCCTAGCATCTCTCTCCTACCTTTGTTCCCCTGTCTAACTTCAGCTGTTTCCTCTGGCAGGTAAGTGGTGCTTAATACAACACAACGTGCATGCACCCCTCCTTTTGGGGACTCCTTTAGTCTCAACCTCACTTGGCTTATTAAGTTTAAGCCTGGAAGAAGCATTCTTTTTTAGTGAGAATGTTTTCTTTCCATTCTGGTTTGCCATGACTCAATCCGCTTTGCGACAACATTTCTGATTAACAAAACTCTGTTCTCTGTCCCCACACTTGTGCTATTTTTCTGCAGTTTTTACCCATTGCAGTATCCCTCTTTATTTATCAGCAATCTTCTCTCCTCCACTTCCACAGTCCCACAGCCCTTCAACTGTCTGTGCTGCTTGGCCCCTGCCCCATGTTTAGTGTGCCTTTCTTACAAAATTGCTTTGTTGTTTTATCTCTTCAGCCCTCTGCCCTTCCCATCAGTCTTAATGTCCCTTCTTGCTCATTTCCCTGAGATTGAAGAACAAAAGATGAAAGGTTTCTGAGAGGATTTTAGTTTCTCAAATTTCTCCCTACAATGGGGAGATAATGGTAAAATAATGCAATATCATTTTGTGTCCTCCTACATGGTATCGCCTTTCAAGGGTCTAGCTAGTTTACTACAGTAGTCTGTTTGCATAATGGTCACTCATACAGGAATGCATGCAGTGTTATGAAAAACATTTGGTTGAATAAGGTCACTTGAGGGAGACACTAAAGTTCACTGACCTTAGAGTTCATTTCAAGTAGGGACATGCTTGGGGCACAGCCTCTTGTATGGACATTATGGAGAGTTGTTGGGATTTTGTGCCTACAAAAACATAGCATTTCAGAAGTTTTTTTTCTCATTTTTCATGTGTACAGTAATTTTGCAACAGATTGATTCTGACATATCTTGAAGTACACCCTGGTGGTTTGTTTGGTGGCCGTGGGGTTCTGTTGAAAAACAGAGTACGAAGCAGAATAATAGTTAGCCAAACTGGAAACTGCTGTCACACTACTGGTTGTTGAACAGTGTGTCATTAAAGTAGTGTTTTTGGTGTAATGTATTCAAAGGAGGGATATACCTACCTGAGTTCATGATTATATATGCTTATAATATATTATATTATATATATAAAATATCATATATATTATATCATGCTTATATATGGACTTTACCTGTAAACCAAACAAAAACATTGGTAAACTTCCTTACAAATATAGTATTTCCCATGAATGCCACAAACTCCCCTCATAACAGCCGAATCATTTCTAACATAAATCTCTTTAAATCCAAGCTTAAGACTTTTCTCCTAAATGCCAACACCTGTCACTGCATCACTGCAATGATCCCACTGAAAATCCCACCTTACCACCTCTCACACGTTTAACACCCACCTATTGCAAAGTGTCCTGTCTCATTTGGATCACTTTCTCTTTTTGTTGATTAAAAAAAGTTTAACTTTTGTACTGCATGTTACGTACATTATTGTAATGTTTGACTCGATTAAGGATGAAATAACTAAATTTATTACAATTAAAACTCGGCAACAGCTTTCACATCAGCATAAAATATATCCAAATACTGGTAAGCGCTTTCATCTGCACAATGCAGACTTCATCAGGTCTAAGTTTTAATTTTAATAAATTTAGTTATTTCATCCTTAATCGAGTCGAGTATCACTCGCAGCCTTTTACAGGAACTTGGACGGAGGAACTGTCTGTTCATTTTGTATTTAAGGTGTTGTTTTGCTGAAGTTTGGTGGATTATTGTAACGTTTATGTAAACTTAATTTTTAGGCCTTTTGTAAAGTTCTAATGTTCTCACGTAAATCACATTACTGTAATGTTTGCATAAAACTTCATTGTCAGATGTTCTTCTTTTTGTAACTTTGTAATAACTGTCTGGAGCTTTTCTCTTCGGTCTCCACTGAAAACAGGCCACTAGATCAGTTGGACAAACCCTGTTAACAAATGACAAATAATAAAATAAGTACATAAAATAAATTTACTGTAGTAAGATCCTTGAGTAAGTTAGTACTTCTTTCCTCATTGTGACACTGAGATGTGTAAAATCAAAAGCAATTCTTCATGTGTCTTGATGGCATTAAAGAATAGTTCAAAGAGCAAAGCCTCTGGTCTTCTGTATGAAAGTTCTTGTATTGACTGCGGTGGTGGTGCTGCGGTAGCGTTATCGCCTCACAGTAAAACGTTGTCCTGTTCAATTCTCAGCTAGAGCGTCTTCTGTGTGGAGATGTGCGTGAATGGGCGTACCTTCGTTGAAGGTTGTGCGTCAGGGCCGGCAACTCGGCGCGTAAAAATCTACTGCCAATCATTAGCGGACCGGAGTTCCGCTGTGGTGACCCCTAACCGGGAAAAGCCAAAAGACAGAACATTGATTACAGTGGAGTTTTAAAATACAGTATGTAATACTGGACTAGTTAGGAGTAGGAATAACTCATCAAATGCAGAAAAGGTTAATCATGAGTGATTCATTACATGAGGTACTCATGTTTGAGATGGAATAGTTATATTGTTGAATTAAACATGTATGTAGCATTTTAAAATACCAGTTCCTAAGTCTGTGAATAAAAGAGGCTGTTACCATACTTTTATGTAGGCCTAAGTATGTCTTGCTGTATGGTACTGTAGCTGTGAATCTGTGAAGTGTGTCATTTGGCAAAGTGCTTTTGGTGCAAAACCAGTAGCTAACATTTTTGTTCATTTCCACATTTTACTGATGTGCAAACTGCTTCCTAAAGAGCAGTAAAGACGTTCATTTCTCTCCTACAGTGACAGGAGGTGTAAAAGCTGCTGACCTAAGTGCTTCTGTAGTGAAAGACACTGGACTTGCATGATCGGGCAGGGCAAAAAGCTTAAGCAGGTCAGCAGGCAATAAATTAACTTTAAATCAGTCTGTAGCAGTTGTCCAACCCTGTGCATTGCAGATAAGCAGAAAGTTTTGCTTCTGTTCTATTTATAAACTGCAGCTAATTGCCCCACAAATCCCTGTGTGGTTTGTTGCCATCAGTCAAAATCTTTAGCGAATCTGTTTTAAAAAACACTGAGGATGTGGTTTTATTTGAGGATACTGGATCAAGCTTTAGAGATTCTGACTGATGACTGCACTTCTTGTATACATTGGAAAGAAGAGGGATTTTCTGCCTGGATCTGACACTGAGATAATTTAATTAATTTAAGTTATCACCTTATTAACCTTGAGATTTCCATATACTGCATTAATTTTCTGTCACCTCCTGAAGTTGTATTTGAAAGTGCTTTAGGTGAAGGATAAGCTAAGCAATATCTGGTGTTCATTATTAATAGTAGCTTTGTCAAGAACTAGCAAAGTCATTTATTTAATCAGTGTGAACACATTTTGATGGAACAAAAATAACTCTGTACATACAAGTGATACTGATTTGCTGGGAGCAATACTGTTTATCTTTATTCTTGTGTGGAGAAAAATAGAAGGAAGATGATGTTGTTGTTGTTTGTCTTTAGCTTTTTCCCGGTAAGGGGTCTCCACGGTGGAACTCCAGTCCTCTAATGATTGGCGGTAGATTTTTTACGAAACGCCGAGGTGCCAGCTCGATGCCCAACCTTCAACGAAGGCACGCCCATTTCCGCACGCATGTCTTTCGAACGCTACCCAACCACAGGGAGGTCATGCAGACTCCACACAGAAGGCACTCCCAAGCCAAGTCGAGAATCGAACAGGAGAACCTCTTGCTGTGAGGTAACACTACCGCCATACCACCGCGGCCGTCTGAATTTTTAAACAGTATCTTCCTTCTATTTTTCAAAGTCTGCAGTCTACTTATCAAGTCCAAAGAACTGCACCTTTATGTCTTCCACTGTTGGCAGTTATTAGCTTGGGTTTATTAGGATAGGGACTGTAGTGTCATTACCCCCCCCCCCCACCCATTAACATATCCTTGCTGGGATCTTTGTGGTTGGCAGTTTCGGGGGTGTCAAAGAAAATGGGAGCCATGAAGATTGTGGATGAAAGTGGAGTAAAGTCCCTTATCTGATGCATTGACTCTTATTTCATTATGCATATATTGATTGTTAACCCCAAGATAGCTCTGCTTTGGAAGGATAGCTGAGCGCTCAACTCTGAGGCAAAGCCAAAAAATAATGGGAAGACAAAAGCACAGATTTGGAAACCATTTTTAAATATTACCCCATTCACTAAAAAGGTTAATAGAATAACTTGTTTTGCATCAGCATGCATTTTTTTTACCAGTAAGAAGTTTGAAACTCTTAAGTCTAGCATTACTGACTGTAATCAGTCAATTTATCAGTACAAGGCAAAAATATGATGCAAAATCGGGGACATTCTTCAGAATTATAGAGTTAGAGGTATATCTGGGGGTGATGAAGCTCACCCCACCCCAGAGTTTAAACAGTGTCAAAGTTACAGGTGTGTGTGTAGTTCTGTACTGCAGATAACTTTATCCTGCAAAACCTTTTCTTTAGTTTTTGTTAAAGACAGTAAAAACTTTTGTTTGGAGTTGATTTATGTAGGGGGTCAATGACTAACTAGTAACGTATCCGTTTCTTTGCAGTGTCATTGTAGGCCAGTGATGGTTTGGGATGTTTCTTGGTAACATAATCACTGAGTTAATAGTACAGGCATGACAAGACAGTAAAGAATCTGATAGTCACTTAAAACTTTTTTAGTCATAAAGGAGAAAGGCTGGCTGGCCTGTCATCTTGTTTTCCACTAAGTAAGACCATTCTTGTATTGCCATACATTCTGCAGTTTTTGGGCTACTGCCAATACCATTTCGTTGAAAGGACTAGTCTTTGTACAACTACCAGTAGGCCAGTTGGTACAGAAACTAATGCTGAAAGCCCTGCATTCTACAGTCAGAAGAATGTGGGAACACTGGCATGTGCTATAGGTATGAGGGATGGAAGAATAGTCTGGGATGTTTACGTTTGATTTTAAAAGGTGCAGTATATAAAAAAATAGATTGGACATTAAACAAACTGAGTGGATAGGAGCAATACTTTTTTCTACTCTGATTTCGTATTCTTTTCCCCACCTAGCATTTAAAAATATGTGCATATCCGCAAATATTGTGCTCTTAAACAAGATAAACACAGCACTCTAAACGGTTAATCTTTAAATTACAAAAAGGCTGCATTTAGAGGAATATTCATTCCTCTTTCTAAGCAGGCTGTGATCTGTGTAGACATTGGATGTTGTTAAATATTCTGGACTCTGATTCCTAATGTTTCCTGGAGATTCTTCTTGGAAAAAAGATACACTCTTGAGTTTACAGAATTTGCTTGATTGCACCCTTGCTGAGAGTAGCTCAGTTAGTTATAGAGGAGGCCCAGAGAAGAAGTGCTCCAGCAATGGAAATATAAGTCCAGAAAAGTCAACATATTGTAAAATAAGCACAGTAGGAGATATGCATACGTACACAGATACATTTTAGCATCTCAAAATATACTGCTATAAATCTCTTGTTAGGTGGGCATATACCTCGTACGTAAAACAGGATAGTAAGGAATGAAGACCGCTCTTACAGTTCTTAACAGACTTTGATATAAACCACTAAAATAAGAGAATATTTAGTACATAACTAATTTTACATGGAGCCTGTTACTTTTTGTATTCCATGAATTCATGTTTAACAGAATGACAAATGTATTTTGTTTGTTTAAACAAAGACAAATAAATAAGTTAATAAATAATATATACAGAGCCAGCTGGATACTGTGCGTTTGTGAGTACAAGATAAAAGTAAACAAGCTAGAAACGTGTATACAAAACTGAATAATTTAAGGCATAATGCATAACTCTAGTGTAAAGCCTGAGCGAAAGTAAAGTTTATTAAATTATTTCCTTAAATCTTACACCCAGTGAAATGAATAAACAAGGTAGCTGCAAGGTGGTTAATTTAAATCCGTAATTGTAGATGATGTAAAAGGCCAAGAATAATGAATGCTTTAGCTCGTACTCAAAGACCCTAAAATAGTAAGAGTTTGTAAATGATGGAACTGCAGAACAATATTTTCAGGAGTGATTCAAGATGGTGAAGGCAAGGAAACAGATGTCAACAATGGCCTGATCAGATGACTGTGGTGAGAGGTGCAGGCAGAAGGCAAGTTTGAGAAGAAGTTGAATGGAGAGGAGGGTGAAGTCTGATGGGTATGCTTGGAGTAAGGGTCATAGGGAGAAAGAAAGCAATGACATGAGTGAAGAGGGGGAGAAAGAAAAATATAAAGATGGGGGAAGAAACTGTGCAAACCTGAGAAAGTATGGAAGGATATTGGAAACAAGGTTCTGGTAGTGATATCAAAAGTTTGTTCTTTCTTTTTTTAATGTTGAGTCTAAATATAAACGGTAAACTCTGCAGGAGTCTGGTTAATACAGTTACTAGAGTAGTTAGCTCTGGTTTAATGGTCACATTAAAATCAACTTTACAGATGTTTTTGTAATTCCATATTTTAAAAATTTTTTACAAAGCATCAAAGTGTCATCAAACACTGCCACAATCCCATGAAAGACCGGTGGTTATAGCCAGTCCTTAGGTTAGTGTACAGGTACCAAGCTGTGTATATAACGGCCTTTATAACAGGTGGGCAGAAGTGTCCCTCACACAGGAGAAGGCATAGTGACTGCTGTGGTGATGCAGATCACACATCCCCATTTCATCCAAAGGAGGGGTTAGAGCCTGCAGTGTGCTTTGTTGTCAGGATGCCATTGAGGACAGAGCCATGGCTGTCTTTTTGAACAATTACTTACAAGCCTAAAACAGTTGGTGGTCTGCATCATGCTAAAGCTGTGTTGTAGCAAGTTTTTTCTCAATGTGGTTTCTGAAGGTGGGATAGCTCCATAGCAAGCTAATGGGAAGATGAAAGAAGCTGCTGAAAAAATGGTCGTGTGTAGCAGCATGCTGTAAAAGACATTGTTTCAATAATTTAAAAATGCTGTTTTTTTTAAGGTCCATAAAAACAAAAACCATGAACAATGATTCAGAGGCGTACATGGTAAGGAAAGCAGCACTCTAATTACTCTGGGAAATTATTAAAACTGAAATTTCTGTACTCTGCGTCCATCAAGTCTGAAGCTTCTGGATGATTTGATCCTTGATATCTGTAATTTAATGCAACTCCTCTCACTTCTAATGCCAATTATGACAATTTGCACTGTAAGGTTATTTTAGTATTTAATTATCAAATCTGTATTTTTTGACTGCCCTTGATAATTACCTAGAATTTAATAGCAGTTGTTGTAGAGCGCCAAAAATTGTTGGTCAGTCGGTCGATTCATTCATTCAGTCCTTGTTACCGAGATAGTCCCACTGAGTTAAAGTCCATTTTTAGCAGAGAGCTAAGGAGCATGCTTCAAAGTAATTAGAGAGCATAAAACATTTTAAGATCAAATTAACCCAATACACATCTGAACAGAACAGATTAGAAACTGGTATAATACACACAAGACACACATATATACAAGAGGTATATATATTACAAATCACGAGCACATCAATAGTCGTTATGCTTTGGTTCATGATTTGTGCTGTGCCATGGTTAAGGGAGGAGAAGGTGGAATAGCTACATGTTATTGTAAAAAGTTGTCTGTTAATAGAGGCTTATAGATTGGAGGAAAATGTATCGTAGGGATGCTTGAGCATGTCTGTTGTATGGTCAATAACTGATTGAGCAAAGCTTTATTCTTTGCATGTATTGTTTGTAGTATAATTTCCTTAGTTTTCATGGAAAGAGGTTTGGCCATTCGTGAAAACCTAATCATCTGAATGTACATATAGCTGGTAAAGAACCAACAGGTGTTCCTTTGAGATTTTCGCTAATGTAGTCAGAATGATGATGGTTTTCCATTCACTCACTGTTTTTTTAAAGAATTTGTGTACAGGTGCTCTGGTTTGGGGCTTCTCTATTTAGCTGCAGGGCCAAACTGCAGGTTAATCAGTAAAGTTAGAAAAATTCTGACAGCTATGGAGATGGTTTATAGTCTGTACCCAGTTTATGATAGTCTGTACCCAGCTAGAATGAAAAAATTGCAGTGAGTTATACATATTTATTAAACCAGATAATACTGCTGAATGGTTGGATTCAGAGGACAGTAAAAGCCACTCTGTCAGTGCTGGGTAGGAACCATCTGAAGAATAAACTGGATTTAAAAATAGTTACTCTTTCTGGTTGTGTTGGTGTATATTAGGCACTTTGTATTACAGTGTGGTTTTCATACTGGTCCAATTTATGTAAATGGAAAGGTGATACGTGTGGCACATGGCCTAGTGCAATGCTTAGAACTGTTGCCTGACAGCACTAGGTTCTCATATTTATTACCTGGCTTTTACAGTGCATTCTTTGCAGATTCTGCATGGCCTCTCTGTGTTTATATGCGTTTTTAATGAGTACTGCACATTCAGCCTACTTGGCAAATACATGCTGATAAGTGAATTGGTAAAAAGTTTACACACCCCTGTTAAAATGCCAGGTTTTTGTGATATAAAAAATTAGACCACAATAAATCATTTCAAAACTTTTCCCACCTTTAATGTGACCTATAACCTGTACAATTCAATTGAAAAACAAACAAATCTGATGGGGAAAAATATAAAAAATAAACATACAATACGCTGGTTGCATAAGTGTGCACACCCTTAAACTAATACTTTGTTGAAGCACCTTTTAATTTAATTACAACATTCTTGGGTACAGACCTGCCATCAATTGAGACTTTGCTTAAGCCCCAGTAAAGTTCAGCTGTTCTAGTAGGATTTTCCTGACATTTACTCAGCGATGTAAACCTTGGCTTGAGATGATTGTCACTGCTGAATTGACACCCCGACCCCATGTGCAAAAAGGGGTTTGTGTGTGTGTGTGTGTGTGTGTGTATGTGTGTGTGTATATATATATATATATATATATATATATATATGTGTATAAAATACGTGTGTTTATAGTTTATATACATATATATGTACAAATATATATATATATATATATATATATATATATATATACACATGTAATAGTGTAACTTGCAATGTAGTAACATTAAAGATTAGTCAAAAAACATAACATTTATAAAATATGAGCAGCATGGAAAAAGAATTAGTGTGTTATCAGTTTTATTGCAGGAAGAAACCGTTGAGCTGGTCAGAAAAGCCACAGAATCTAAAGTGTCAAGGAGTGCATCCCAAGTGTGTGAGTGCCCACAGATAATTTCTTGTCCTGTGTAGGCAAAACAAAGTCCGTATGAAAGGCCAATCCTGTATTTGTTTACACTGCTAGTGATCTTGAGGACAAGGTTACCAAGCAGAGCTTTTCTGCTGGTTGTGTAATTGTGCTTTTTCTTAGTTTGATAGATATAGCAAGAGCCTACAGAATTGGCTTATTCTTCCAAAGATATCACCACATCTAGTGCCTTCCTCTGTAATGCTTCCTTGAAATGATGTTTGGGTAATAGCTAATTGGTTTTCTGTGAACACCCTGCCTTCTGTCCTTTGTTTTTGTTATTTACTCTGAAGTTGGGGAGGGAGGAGGGAGTGGTAGTACTGTTGGGGAGGGAGTGGTAGTACTAATACTACTAAATTAGTCATACCTGAAAGTGGTCCATCACTACTCGTATTCCAAACTGTTGTGCAGTAATGCAATAAATGTGTGTTTTTTGTTTTTTTTTGCTAGTCCATGGTGGAGAACATGCGGAGTTGGTCACTATAGCCATGTGGCTCTCTCTAAGCTGCTTTCTCCTCCCCATCTTCGTCTTTGTGCAGTTTCGCCTGGGAGTGTATCCCCACTCTGGGTCAGGAGTGTCGATGGGCCTCACTGCTACCAGCAGCACTGAGGTCGGAGGGAAAAGTAAGCCCAAGAGCCTCCAGTGCTGCACACAGAAGCTTGCCTGACTCCGATTATGGATGATATATCGCAGAGACTGCTGCATAGTTGGGAGGTGGTGTTGACTTTTGGGGCATCCCTACGCTGTCCGAAAGCCCATGCCACATGCATAGCTTGGTTTCTGCTCATAGTCCTAGTGGGATGAAATGCATCTCCATCATCACATCATTAGCCTCCCCCTCCCCGAAGAGGGGCAAGCAGGTAAAACCTAGTAACTGCCTCCCAACCCCTCTCCTCCTTAAGTCCCCAGCAAATTCCCAAACAGCTAAACAAGCTCTGGTCCCTTTGAACAATGGACAACATAGCTGGCTGTGTAAGGATTTTAAGTGTTTTATAGCTATGTGAGTTTTAATTCAGCAATATGAACTTTAATGTCTAATGATTTTGTTAATTGTCTGGCAATGATCCATTAAAGTATGTTGGGTTTCTGCTACATCTGTCAAATTTTATAAGGTCAGCTTTCTTGCACTTTGCAGTCAGCTGCTGATTAAATCAGAGCAGCATATTTAGAGACCAGAATAGATGAACTTCAGTATGAATGGCAGATGGGTTTGCTTGTCTTAGTACTACAGGGAGTTTTATTTCTCCTTGTTACCATATAGGGAATGGGGTTAATTTTACTGGGTAAAACGAAAACTTGTAGGCATTTACCTGTTGAAATGGTTAGACAGGAGTAGTAGAAAGCACTGCAGTGCCCTTCTGTTTAGCATTTAGATAACCAGTATTCAAGTCCCTTCAGTACAGAAGACATTGCTCTGGGCTGAGTATAGCAGCTGTTGCATTACACATTTGTATCTGGTTTCCAGTGTGCACAGCATGTACACGGAAAGTGCCTAATGCTGCAGAGTTGCTGGGAAACTGTGCTTGGTGTCATCTGTGATAAATGGAATCGGTTATTTTTGTTTTAATGCCAAAATTAATGTAATTGAAATCCCTTAGCATAGATCATGACAAATGCAATTACAGCACTGACATTCATGCGCAAGTAGAACCGTGTTATTAGTACGCATTGCAGTGTTTTTTTAGTACACTGGTTGAATAAATTACTAATTTTGCAGTAAGAGGTATAATTAGCACATACTGAGAGGATACGTGGGGAATTTACTTTGGTTACCAAGTGTATCTTGTACAAACAGCTCAGTTCAGTGTAAAAGAATGGTTTACTCTGAAAGTGTGGATTACTAAATTGTTAAAGGAGATAGAAAGTTTGTCATCTTGTGTTCAGAATAAGTCCTGCTCCCCAAATGTTAAATTTTAACACTACCTAAAGGCAGTTCAGATAGTTTTAACTGTCATTTTTAAGTGCAGTTTCTGCATATTGCTGTTCTGGATATTAGAACTCAGCTTTTACCCTCTTGCTATATCTGTCTAGTGAGGCTGAGGACTGCTATGTTTCCTGCATGGACTGGGCAGCCACTTCAAGTGCAATGCAGTGTGAGATTTTCTGTACAGAGTATTTACATGCAGTAATACAAGCAGGCCTCCCTCTGTCTGTTTGTTGCTGACATTCCCTCCATCTGAACTGGCAGGGTTGTATTGCTGCAGTAGGATACAGCATCTTTCCTTCCCTGAGTGATAGAAAACCTAGATGACACTGTCTGCTACCATATGGATCTGTCAGTTATTGCTCGACTTGGTGTGCTTTTGCACACTGGTCTGTCGTACAGCAGCAGATGTCATGTTTGGTAGCATAGACTTGTGTGAAGTGTGACCAGCTTCAGACTATTAGTTTAACTTCATTGTTATTCGTTATAGTTTCCTTGGAGCTGCTAACTTGGATTTTTGATATGGTCACTCCAGGTACACTGGAGTTCTGACTATGCATAGTTTACAGGAATGCTGATGAACCATGATTGATGTCAGTGCTGCAGGCAAAATGCTTTTCTTCTCTGAAGGATACAGTTATCTTCATATGCTGAAACTAGCATAGGCTCAGTTTTGTTCTAACTGTGCTGCTTGTTCTAGACACTTCTGGAAGTAGAGAAGTGTGGCAAACAGACATTTAAAGTAAAGGGTAAATGAAAGCATGTCTTTATGACTGTTTGCATTTTAATGACAGTTGACTTTACTAAAGTCAGTTTCTAGGACTTTCTATGTAACGGACCTGACTGAGTAACTTGCATTCTTATTGTCAAAAAGTTTTGATTAGCAGGCAGTCCTTCACATATCCTTCAGAAGGGACTCACGGAAACAGATAGCTGGTGCCAGAGCCATGGCCTGAAGTTAAACGCCAAAAAATGTATAGTCATACCCTTCGGGAAAAACAAGGTAACCCCAAGCTACCATATAGGTGGCAATCCACTAAGCACAGAAGAGGTTATCAGGGACCTGGGGACCCAGGTTGACAGTGGCCTTTCTTTTGACACTCACATTGCTAAAGTGGTTAGAAAGACCTTCTACATTGCCCACCTGATCATGAAGGGATTCACATCCAGATCTAGTGAGGTCATTGTTCCCCTGTACTCTTCACTTATCAGACCAATGATCGAGTACAATGCCCCATTCGGGATGTATCTCACCCGACATCTGCAGCAATTGGAGAGACCCCAAAAGTTCCTCACCAAAAGGATAAAGGGACTCCAAAATCTGTCATATGCTGCCAGATTGAAGAAACTCCAGCTCTATTCAGTCGCATACCGTCTGCTCAGAGGTGACATGTGCCTGACATACAAGGCCATGTCCAACCCGGAATTAATGGACATGCTCCACCTCAAAAAATCCAAATCCACCAAAACCACTAGAGCAAGCGACTTAAACCTTAGCACGGATATAAATAGGACGTGCTGGAGGGATAGATTTATCACTCAGAGACTCCCTATGCTGTGGAATAAAATCCCGGTCCATGTGAGGAAGAGCACCTCGCTGACTCTGTTCAAGAGAAATCTAGACCTGTGGATGGGAGAGCGTAGGTTTACCCCGGGAATCATCTCTGGGTCACTGCTGGACAGAGGCACAACAAACTAATGGGCACAGTATTTTTTCATATAAGGGGTGGCGTAAGCCACAATAATTTGGGCTAGGCTTATAAATGCCTTAGGGCAGATAGCCTAGTATAAACCTATGAACCTATGAACCTATACTTGCATGATGCATTGATACAAGTGCTGGATCTGCATTCTGATTTTGAACCAGCACTGTAGTGAAAGCTGTATGCTCATGCCAGCAATGATTAATCCTTAAAAAAAAAAAACACAACTGTCATGTTTGTGACATAGGTATTAAAAAAAATATGAAGAGCATTATTTTTGTAAGGACGAAACTTGTGCAAGCTATGAATCCAGATTTAACGAACTGCATGCACATTTCTGTGTTTTAACAGTTTGCTAGGACAACACTGTTTACTTATTACAAGTGGAGAAATTAATTCATTTCCTTATGGAACGCAAATTTGTCATACTGCAACTGATACAACAATGTCACATTTATGAGATGTTGTAAAAAAACTGCCTGCAGTGAAAACTGGCAAAGTTAATAAAGCTGCTTTTGCATGTTTACCTTCAACTTTTCAGGTGTTGCATACTGTTGGAGCAGGTCCTCGTTTTCAATGACATTATTGCCTTTTGAAAGTACAGACCCTTGCTTCTTATCCAGAAGAATTTTGACAGTTGTATATTTAATTAATTTAATTTATTTATTTATCATTTACACCTGTCTGATACAAGTACTTCTGTAGCGGTTATATTTTCCCCCGTGTGTTTAAATTGTATGCACACCTTTCCAGAGGTGTGATACTGTACACAGCATAAGGGAAGGTCACAGATAAGCATTACTTTTTGGAGAAGCCCTAATTATTTAGAGCAAACTCGTCAAAGTCAGGTTTCATCAAAGTAAAATGGTGCAACTTTGGAGAGTGTTAATAAAAGTTGGAGTGGGGGGAGCTTCTTGCTCAGAGCTCCACAAGGGGGGGGGGGGGGTCCATTCCTGATGGGATCTGCAGGAGGCAAACTCGGTGAAATAGGATTTTGTCAAGTTTGCCCTTGATATTTAGCAACAAATCCCTAGTGTGATATCACTTATGCTGCTTGTATACACAAGATGGGGAAAAGTTAGCACTTGCATCATTTCACAAATCCATACTTTTTTTTTTTAACTCTGATTTATTATTTTCACTGTTAATAGTGCTATTACAATTTGCTTTCAGCAGTTACAGTATTGTAGTACTCCAGGAAAAGCTTGACAGGTTGTTTCAAAGAGTCAAGTGAAACAGATTTCAAAAGAAGAGTAGGCCGCAACCCTGTAAAACTTAACAGCAAATCCAGAGAGCAGTATTTGTACGTGTTTGCTGCTGTCATGGGGAGGGGTTGGGAAGTGATGAACTAGCCAAAATAATACCCTTCATGCCATCAACACAACTGAAACATTCTTTTTTTTCCCCAACATCTTTATTAAATTTCCACGTGACAAAGGCAATCTTGCATACAAAATGAAATCACTTTAGTTGTAAACAGCTTACATCACAGGCATCATTGGAACAACTGTAGTTGTAAATGCAATTGAAACATTCTTGAGTCATATGTAGATAGTGTTCTGCATTTCTAAACAGTTGCGCTATGATAGCGTAGTGTTACACAGCAAAAACACTGACAGCCATTTGCTAAATAAAACAAAATGGTCCATCACTTAAACAGACTTGGTATGAGAAACTGTAAACTTCTATTCTCTTGAAATTCACATTTATTGAAAATGCATCTGGCAACCCGTTAAACTTCAATACGTGGCGGGACTCCTAGTCAAACATCATGTAGTGTGAAGCACTCATTAGCGTCTATGTGAAGGATGAGAAATTCAAGAGAGAGAAATGTACAGTGCATTAGCTAACAACTTGGGACAGCCCACTAAATGCAAGTATATCTTTTCAGAGGCACCCTATGAGCACTGGCTGGTGAAGTCACATGGTCGGAGTCACACAGCAGACAAATGAACGCTGAGGGAATCAAGCTCTGCATTATAAAAGCAGCTTGTAGGCCCAGCCCTACTCGGCTGCACCACCAGGCAGAAGCCCAGCGCAGTGTATTTCACATGCGTCTGCGATAAAACAAGATTAATTAAACATGTATTCACAGTTAAAATAGCATTAAACTCCTAGACTTCATGCTGTCCAGTTTAGTCATAGCCAAATAATAAATGCATTGTCAACAGCCAACAAAATGCGGAAGCCAAGGATCATACTCAAAGAACTTGGCTGATTTAACGACGATTCTGTTTAAAGCAATGTGTTCCTTCAGTTATACCATAACTGCTTTGGATTACAGAAACCAAGTGTTTGTGTGTATATATGTAGTGTACACTCAGCCTCAATCACAGCCACGTGCATGACGTACACCTTGGATATCTGCTCAAGAACAACTGAATGAGTACATTCATAAATGATGGGGCAGAAATGTATCTGGAGTCGCTGCTGCCGAAACCATACAATGAAAACCATTGCAACCCCCCTCCCAACTTCTCAATTTTTTTAGCTCATGTCAGAGACAAATAAAAATCAGGAACAAATTTTAAATGTTTCTCTTTTATATACTTAGAAACTTGACAGTATAAAAGGCTTTGCATTATCAAGCATTTTCTGAAGGATACAAAGTTTGAAACTCATGCCTGTCTTTACTAATGACTGCAGTCCAAAACAGTTTGCCAAAAAAACTAATTTTGAAAGGAGTAGACAAAAATACCCAACTACCAAAACTTATTAAATGTGGGGTGTGTATAAAGAGTGTATGGAATAATGTGGGTTATACTCTGAAAAGGTTATGTTTTGCCGAGGCACTAAGAGATTGTTTATGTTTATTAAAGTGGTCTGTCATATATCGCTTACCATTGTGTTTTTGTATTTTATATTTGTGTACCGTTTTGTGGTTATATAAAAATACCCAACTAATTTGCTCAAAATTTTGGGCAAAGCCATAAATAATGAGGGGGTCAAAGGCCCAAAGTTTAAATGCCAAGTACTTTTGTCTTTTTGCTAACCAGGTAAACTTGCTGTACAAAATGTTACTTTTCAGGGCAGGCCTAAGAGCTCTATGAGTGACTTGCTCAAAGACTCACTGTAGGTAAGTGAAGGTGGAAGGATTCATTAGAACCCTGTACTTTTGACTACAGAAAAAAGTTACAGCTCCGAGCCTGAAGTTCTAGATAACGCTAACTTGAAATGGATTTTCTGACCCAAAGGCAACTATGAAACTCTAATGGGTAGCGTTATTAATCGACAGTTATCCTCATTGATTTAACAGAATTTTAAAGACGTTAAGGAAGGTATGGTAATTAGTGCAATGCATTATTGCTATAGGCTTTTAATGAGCTGCTTTCCATAATCAATAGCATATATTTCAACCTTCCAGAGCAAGAAATCTCGACAGTGTATAATAATGGGAGGACAAAAACTCAGAAAATGGGATGTATTTTAAATATTGTGCTTACAAATTTAGAAAGTTGACAGAATAACAGGATTTGTGTTAGTATGCATTTTCTGAAGGATATGAAGTCTTAAATTCAAATGTATGTCATTGTTTAATGACTTCAGTCCTTACTGATTTATAAGAAAACCACAATTTTTTATGAGGAATAGACCAAAAATATGAAACAAAAATCTGGACATTCTGTGATAATCTGTACAGTTGAGAGGTATAGTCAAGAGTATAGTGTTTGACTCCTAGCTTCATTTTGCCTACTGCGTGACTCTGAGCAAATCACTTAACCAAACAGTGTTCCTTGGGCTTTGCTAAAACAAAACAAAGAAAAAGTGGGGACTTGGTGAATAAAACAAAAAAGACAGAACATGTGTGTTTTCTGGGCAAGAAACTGTGACTGGTAATACTGACTGTAATCTGCAGGGATTTACCTGAAAAGGTGTTGGTGTTCATGTTTTCGGTCTGTAATCCTTCCTGGATGGCAACTGTAGGCTTGTAAATGCGCGCACACACCCACACACAATGCTCCCTACAGACTCCTGCAAAAGGAAAGATCAAAAACAAAGATAGGTGCTTCCAAGCAAAGATTTAAAAACAAACATTTAATCTCAATCAAATCTCATGATGCTGAAAAAGAGCAGTTTACACTGAAAAAACAAACTTGCACTTCTGATGCATTCAACGCAAGCAAATATCCTATATTTTTGAAAGAGTAGCGCAGTTGATGCTGAGAATGCGGCCAAATACAAAAGAGACAGCCTTATGGAACAGTGGAGAGAGTAATTGGGGTTTGTGTTTTTAATTTTTTTTTTTTTTTTTTTAAGGACCACCAGCCACTACTGACCTCTAAGCAGCTGCCTAGGTTTCCTTGTACTGGATGCAGCCCTGCCCCCCCCCCCCACCCCCCATGGTGAGATTCTTACAGATCTGAGCCATGTATGTCCATTCAGTGTGTCATGGGGTGCCAATTATCTTTTCTTTGTTTTTTCATTCATCTTGTTCTGTCTTGCATAGTCTGGTCTTGTGCCCTATAATGCATAATTTGCAATTTTCAGATGTTAAGTTGTTCAGTCTCGCCATTCATTCTTACACATGGGTTCAGAGCCAATCTATCGGCTCAGAGTCGGCCGCTTTACTAGCTGAAGATCTCAGAGTAGCTCAAGGCCAGGCCTCTATCCCATGATGCTCTCTGTCCTACCTCAGATCTAGTTTGCCACTGCAACAGATTGGAGGTCATTGGAGAGCTCGGGCCAGTTTGTGAAAATTTTTTCTGTTACCTTTATAGCCAACACTTTTTGGTAGCTTTTTGTTTATACAGTTTATTGGGCTAGTTAGCCTTTGTTTGTCTCAGTTTTTTGATATATTTGATGAGATTTCGTCCTTTTAAGAGCAGCTGCTCTTAGGCCTTTGGCTGTGCCTTGGTGGAATAGTTCCCTATCCTATTATTAGCATGTGCTTACATGGTTAGAATAGTTTTCGCTAGTAAGTGTATATTTAGTTGGTTGGTTAGATAACTTTAAAAATGTAAAGTTACCTTAGCTTCTTACAGCTGTTAGTTTTATACGGTAGTTAGAGTTTGCGGTGTGTGTGTGTGTGTGTGTACTGTTATACGGTAATATTTCTTTGGATTAGTGCATACTGTTGGTGTTTCTTCTTATTATGGCTGACCAAAAGGAGAAGCAGAAATCAGGCTTTAAAAAGTTCCCAATATGCGGGCATAAAATGTCCATCACTGACTCGCACGTAAATTGTGTCTTTTGCTTGGGGCCAGGTCACCTCCAGAAGGATTGCTCTATCTGCCATTCCTTCAGTAGCCGAGTTTTGCTTGAAAGAAGATGTCTGGTGGATAGAGGATTATTGAAGCCAGATTTTCAGGAGTGCTTGGACAAGGCTGACCAGACCTCCAAGTCATCGAAGGGGTTGAAGTCCTCTAAAACTTCCTCGGAGCCCACTGTCACGTTGGAGCAGTGCAGCCTTCGAAGCTATGAGGAGGGTTATGTTGGCCAAGACACGCACATCATCAGGACCCTCCTCCTCCCCCAAAGTGCTGCTTTCTGCCTCTACATCATAGGTCCTCGTGAAGCGTCGAGACCCAGAGCCTCGGGTAACCCCATTGGGTGACCCTTGTTCTACTGAGACCTCCCCAGAAGCTCCCACTGATGAGGTTCCTAGGAAAAAACTTTGTAAGAGGAGGCATTCAGACTCCCCGCAGGAGTCTTTGAAATCAGACACTGACTTAGAGGAGTCAGAAGGGTCCCCACGGTCGATATCTTTTGCTGATGTCCTGGAAGTCCTTAAGCAGAGGGGTGACTGGCAGTCCATTAGCCCTACTGAGGATGAGTCGGTGCTCCTGAAGGCCTTTGGGTCTCAACCTTCCACCTCCTGGGTGACTCCGCCCTTCTAGCTAATGGAATTGGTTGTTCGAAGGGTGTGGGAGTCTCCTGATATTACGGAACCAGTCCCCTGGAGGCCCAACAAGTTTAATACCTCCCCCCAAGATGAGATGTTGCTCACTAAGTGAGTTCCAGTTGATGCTATGGTGGTGGTGGTGGCCACCAAGAAAGAGATTCAGAAACCTCTTCTACTGTCCATCCTCCTAATAGGGATTCTAGGATAATGGACAATGCATCTTTAGTTCTCGACCTTTGCTATGCGATCGCTTAACTACTTGACTCATTTTACCTATCTTCAAAGAGATCTCTTAAAAGAGCTTGGAGATACTCTGCAGTGTAGTACAGATGGAGTTGTCTCTGAGAAGTTGACAGCCCAGCTTAATACCCTTAATTCCATAGTTAACTCGTCCATGCGGCTCATTTCCTATGCAGCCGATGGGCGAGTTGAGCAGCAGGTTCAGCAATAGCTCTTAGGAGACATTCCTGGATGCGCTTATGCTCCTTTGTGGAAGCCTTCAAGTCTTCCTTTGTCAACACCCCATTTGATGGCTCGTCTCTTTTCGGGCCCAAAGTCAAGGAGACTCTCACCTAGGTGTGAGCAAGATGGAAAGACTCTATCCGCCATAGGAGTCTGTTTTTCCACCCCTACCAGACCATACCCCAAAGGGCAGAAAGGTGGGAAAATGTGGTTCCGGAAGTCCCATGGAGCTTTCCAGAACACACAGTGAACCCCCCTCCAGGGGCAGAGGAGGGGGTAATAATGGAAGATGCCACCCCGACAGCAGAGGGGGTCCACAGAACCAGGGTGACAGGGATCAGTTCTTTGGTAAGCCCTACCAGTGCTCCTGAAAGGAAGCCCGACTGCCCTACTCTGGAGGCAGTCGGGGGTCGCTTGACTTTGTATCTGGATGCCTGGCTAGGAATTACAAGAGATTCTTTGGTACAAAGCATCGTTATCAGAGGTTACATCATCCCATTCTTAGAAACCCCATCTGTTCGGAAGAAAATCCCAGATGTTCCACCCAGTCTCAGGGATCAAGCAGCTTTAGAAATTCAAAGTATGCCGGGAAAAAGAGTCATCCAGCCAGTCCCAGCAGACCAGATAGGATCCGGAACTTACTCCAGATTCTTTTTAGTTCCAAAGAAGACAGGGGACTGGAGGCCCATCTTGGATCTCAGCAGACTCAACACATTTGTAAAGAAGGAGAAGTTCCGGATGGTCATGCTTCAGTCTATCCTCCCATTCCTCGGAATGGGCGATTGGATGTACTCTATAGATCTCAAGGATGCATACTACCATATCAAAATGGCCAGACCATCCAGAGATAATTTGCATTTCCGGCTGGGAGCCAGTCGCTACCAATTCCAAGCACTGCCCTTTGGACTCACAACAGCCCCCAGAGTGTTTACCAAATGCATGGCAGTGGTTACGGCTCACCTGAGGCATCTTGGATTCCGAGTGTTTCCGTATCTGGATGACTGGCTCCTTACCGCCATCTGCAGGCATCAACTAATTCTGTCCAGGGATCACACACTCCATTTCTACTCTCAGGCATAACTGTAAATTTCAACAAGTTTGCGTTGTCGCCATCGCAGCACATCTCCTTTATCAGAGCAGAACTAGACACCACCACTGCCACAATAAAGTAAAATTGCCCCTGGACAGAATAGTCACTCTTCAAAA
Organism: Protopterus annectens; assembly: GCF_019279795.1. Taxonomy (NCBI): domain Eukaryota; kingdom Metazoa; phylum Chordata; order Ceratodontiformes; family Protopteridae; genus Protopterus; species Protopterus annectens. The sequence goes on from NC_056731.1 coordinate 193,896,231, forward strand.
CCAGGTATCGGACATTTTGCAGAGGAAAAAAGTACCGGCCTCTCAAGTATTGAAACTACTAGGTACCATGGCAGCTACGCTCATAGCAGATGTTTATCGTGTTTCACTGTTGCAGTCCTAACCAATGGGTTATCCTGCTCCCGGTAGCCCTCGATCGGCCAGAATACCAAAGGTAAGTAAAAATGACGTTGGCTGTCTGTTGTAAAGGACGTCAGGGTGTCCAATACAAAAGGAGGCAGCTGACATCACTTCCTTAGTCTTCCTTGACACGGAGCCCGAAGCAGAAGCATTTATTGCACGAGTGCAGGTTGGCAGTTTACCTTTTGTAGACAAAACCAGAGCTATTGTCCAGACACCAGGTAAACGCCCCAATTCCAGAGGACAAAACCAGAGCTATACCTGCGTCGCTACCGTTCTTCAATTTTTGGACTGGTTTTAGCAGTTTACCTTTTGTGTTTTCAACTACGAAGTTGAAGTCAACCACAGCTAAGTAACCCTGTTGGGGATCCTCTTTTCTTGCCTTAACGAATGTCAGAAAAGGTTAAGAATTGTCTTGCATGTGGAAAGCAGATTCCCCATACAGATTTTCATTCCTATTGTATTATTTGTTTAGGCCTTGACCACGACGTTCCTAATTGTGATCTTTGTGCTTCCTTTAATCTGCGTACTATTCATCAGGCAAGGCTTTTAGCTAAGCATTTTGGAGTTTGGCCTGAGTTTGTCAGTATGGTGTCCGCTGGTCTTCAGGCTTTGGATATCCCCAAGAAGCGTAAGGATATGGACCGCGACAGGCTTCTGAAGGTCAAGTCCTTGGATGATAGGTTGGTCGTCAGTCATGCGATAGCCAGTGAGGCGCCTTTTCAGCCCCTGTAGCCAGCAGATTTTCTATCACAGGCCTCGGTTGAGACCATTTCTGAGGTCCCCAGGCCTTTGACGTCCATTTTGCCTTCTCACCTTCTGCCTGTTGCCTCTTCAGATGGATCCGGAGCCACGAAGCTGACTCCGGTGTCCGAGACCTCAGTTCTTCATTCAGACAGCAAGCTCATACCAACTACTTTGGCTGCAACTTCAGCAGTTGCCAGGCCTTCAGAGTACTTTAGACTTGCATGTAAATCTTCCAGTCGTAAGCCTGGGAAGAAGCAGGCTCCAGTTTCCTCTTGTTCCCCTCATTCTCAAATGGTTAAAATGGCTGATGACCTTTGGACTCTTATTAGGGGTTCACAGCCTCCTCCTTCAAAAAGCAGTAGGGATGTCTCTCCTGAGGCTTTCCTTTTCAGGTTTGGATACTTCTAGTATTTCTGTGGATGAAGAAGTTGTTTCTCAAGCTTTCTTTCCTTTAGAGGATTCGGATGCAGATGAGTCCATCCCTTCTGCTTCTCCTCCAGAAGATTTCTCTTTTGGTGATACTTTAAATACTCTCAGGGAACATTTTAAATGGGAAAGTCAGGATTATCCCCTTTCTAAGAAAAGGATTAGGGAGATGTTCTTCGTTTTCCATTGCTGCAGTCCTTACTATTGGGTATAGTCCGCGTCCAGTCGGCCCGAATACCAGAGTATAAGGCTGACGTCGGTCATGTCGCCTTAGACTGACGTCAGTACGTCAGGGTACTAATGCGCATGACCGACGTCATATCCTCAGTCTTTTTTGCCGCATGGTCCGATGCAGAAGCAGTTTTGCGAGTGCAGGTTGGCGTTCTGAGATATTTCCGAAACCGGAGTTTCAGACCGAATCAGAGTTGGCTAAGTACCCCGTTGGGGAACATTTTGTTTTTTTCTTGCCTCAGTATTTAACCGGATGTCAGAAAAAGTGAATAACTGTATTTCTTGTGGGAAACAGATACCGCATAAGGATTTCCATACTTTGTGTATACCTTGTTTAGGGCCTGAGCACGACGTTGTTGGTTGCCGCTCTTGTGCTAGGTTTAACAAACGCACTATTAAGAGGAGGTTAGACTGTGCCAGGTTAGTGTTTGGGAAACGTTGTAATTATACAATGCCGTCGGATGCTCCGACGCCCGCTTCGTCCAAGAAGCGCAAGGACAAAACAGCGAAGCCTAGGGTTGAAGAACCGGCAGTCCCGGACGTTGGTTCTTTAGGAGGCTCAGTGGAGCCAGAGGTCTTGCCAGGAGTTTCTATAGAATCTCCGGCAGAAACTTTACTGTTACAGGATGTACCATCTCAGGAGGCAGGCCAGGCTGAGGGGGCTTCTCAGGTAACTATTCTTCCCTCTCTTCCCAAAGTAGTTAGAGCCTCTCCTTCTGTTGCTAAAACTTCTTTTAGAGGTAGGCCTAGTTCAGCTTCAGTGGGGGCTTCTCCTAGCTTTTCGGGTTCTGTACCTAAGAAACATATGCTTAAAATGGCAGAAGATTTGATTACTATGATTAGAGGTTCTATGGGCCCTCCTGATAAGAGGCCTAGGGTGGAACCAGAGTTTGCCAGTTTTGAACAGGGTTCAGAGGCTTCTGAGTCTTCTGCGGAAGATTTGCAGGAGTATCCTCCTTATTCTGATTCTGATGTGGATGATGCCACTCCTTCGGCTTCTCCTCCTGAGGATTTTTCATTTTCAGAGACTCTGCATTCCATGAGGGAGCACTTTAAATGGGAAGGCCAGGATTACTCTGATTCCAGGAAGAGGCTTAGGGAATTCTTGTTTTTACCCCAGCATAGGCCCTTAGCTATACCTCTTGTGTTGCCTGTGGTGGAAGATGTTTTTGCAGAGGCTTCCCTGAACCCTGATTCTTTGCCTCCTGCTCCTGTTAAACCTGATAGGTACTATAGGGTGCCCGAAGCTCATAAGTATTTGTTTAAGAGTCCTAGGGCGGACCCAGAAACTGTTTCTCAGGGGCCTAAAAGGTGTTAAAGCCTCTGTGGTTAAAAATCCTGTTCCCACTGACAAAGAGGCGAGGGCTTTGGATAGGTGGGGTAAGAAACTGTATACTTCTTCCACTCTAGCCATGAGAACGTTGAATTGTCAGTTTCACATGCTGAAATATCAAAATTATCTCCTTTCACAATTGAAATCTAAGGTGGATGCTTTGGCGGAAGGTATTGAATGTAAAGAGTTGCTGGATTTGGTTTATGTGTCTGAACAAGTGGGCAAGCATTCTTTGCAATGTGGCTTTGATGCTGTGCAGGCCTCCTCGAGGGTGGCTGCCACTAGTTCTGTTCTTCGCAGGCATGCCTGGTTGAGGGATCAGAATTTAGCTGAGCATGTTAAGACAAGGATTTTGGATGCACCTTTACAGTCTGATGTGTTGTTTGGTTCGCCTGTGGAAGCAGTTTTAAAGAAAATGGAGGACAAAGCTAAGTCTATGCAAACTGTTAAGGATTTTTTGCAGGTTCAGCCACCGAAGTTTAGTAGAAATTGGCCTGCTAAGGGGTGGACATATCCTGCTTATGACTCCCAGTCTAGGGGTAGGTCTAGACGTGGTAGGGGCAGGGCTCAAGGTTCTTTTAGGCCTAGAACAGGGAGTTCACCTGCTCAGACTTCTGGTGAGGGCAGGGGTCAGTCCTTTCGTAAACAGACCCAATGACCTGCCTTTTCAGCTGCCAGTAGATTCTCGTCTGGCAGCTCCTTTGGGAGAACGACTGTCTCTTTTCAAAGAAAATTGGGATTTAATTACTCACGACAGATGGGTGTTGGACATCATTCACCACGGTTACAGGTTTTATTTCCATACAATGCCCCCTTTCACAGGCATGCCAGACGTTCCTCCTCCACAAAGACAAGAGGCTCACAAGCAAGTTTCTCTGTTACTCCAAATGGGGGCCATTCAGCCAGTCCCTGTATCAGAAAGGGGCCTAGGATTTTATTCCCGCATGTTCCTAGTACCAAAGAAGGGGAACACGTGGAGACCAATTTTGGATTTATCCCTCCTCAACACTTATCTGGACATTCCCAAGTTCAAGATGTTGACGTTACAACAGCTTTTACCTCTGCTGGGCAAAGATCACTGGATGGTAACTTTAGATCTTAAGGAAGCTTACCTTCATGTGCCTATCAGGCTAAGTTGCAGGAAGTATCTGCGGTTTCGAGCTGGAGATTCTCATTATCAGTTCTCTGCATTGCCCTTTGGCTTATCTACTGCGCCCAGAGTATTCACAAAGGTTCTGGCTCCAGTGATAGCTTACTTCAGGCTACAAGGAATTCAAATCTATCCTTACTTAGACGACTGCCTGATTCTGGCTCAAGAAAAGGAAGACCTTCTACAGCATCTGGAATATGTTATAGCAGTGCTAAGATGCCTAGGGTATTCTGTGAACGAAATAAAGTCCAGTCTAGTACCCTCTCAAGACATGTGCTTTCTGGGTGTGAGACTGAATACAGCAGCCCAGATGGCCTTTTTAACCCCGGGCAAACAAATGAGTCTATCACTTTACTTCCATCAACTATCTCATCAGTCCGTGCTGACTGCAGGGACAGTCCTTCAAGCATTAGGGTTCATGGCATCTTGTATTCTGGTGCTTCCCAATGCCAAACTGCATATGAGGAAGTTACAATGGTATCTCAAAAATGTATGGACACAGCACTGCCAGGATTTGGACACTGTCATTTACATAATACCTTGCCTTCAAAGAGAATTTTTGTGGTGGGCTCAGGAATGTCACCTAAACAAGGGACTCTCTGTGACCCGGCCAGAGGCGAGTCAGATTTTAACGACAGATGCCTCGGACATTGCTTGGGGAGCTCATCTGAATGGAAAGTGGATACAAGACAAGTGGCCTGCCAGACTACAGCATCTACATATCAACATGAAGGAGATGTTAGCAGTCCAGTTCGCATTACTGGCTTTCAAGGAGTTACTTCTTCCAGGACAGGTGTTGATTCTAACAGACAACACAACTGTCATGTGGTACATCAACAAGCAAGGGGAACACATTCTTATCCTCTATGCAGGCAAGCAATGATTTTATGGGAGACTGCGCTAAGCTTGCAACTAACTCTTCAGGCAAGGTTTCTGCCAGGAGCACAGAACTCCTTAGCAGATGTGTTAAGCAGACAAATCATGGATCCCCACGAGTGGAAACTGGATCTTCATGTATTTCAGAAATTGACAGTGTCATGGGGAACTCCAGACATAGATCTGTTCGCTTCTCCACTAAACCACCAGCTGCCAAAGTATTGCACAAAGGGGTTTCATCACACAGCTTGGAAAGTGGATGCTCTGTCTTTCAGTTGGGAAAACCTTCATGTGTATGCCTTTCCACCTCTGCCTCTTCTTCCAAAGGTACTATTAAAGGTCAGACAAGACAGGCCAAGGATGATTTTGATAGCTCCAGATTGGCCTCGGCAACACTGGTACCCACTACTACGGAGTCTGGTAAAGAAGCCTCCATGGCCTTTACCTCTGATTCCTCATCTGTTATCTCAGAAGGACGGTCATCTGCTCAATGTCAAGCTTCACTCTCTTCATCTAACAGCCTGGCATATTCTGTGTTGAAACACAGCAGGTCTCAACTTCCTCAAAAAGTTTTAAATGTGATTTTGGAAGCCAGACGACCTAGTACAAGGAGAGTGTACGCAGCAAAATGGAAGAGATTTTTATTTTGGAGTACAGCAAAGAATTTGGAGATTTCTGAGCCTAATTTGAGTGTGGCTCTTCAATATCTTACTGAGTTATTGGACAAAGGATTATCCTTCTCTTCTATTAAGATTCATGCTGCAGCAATTTCAGCTCACTATGATTGTGACCCACCTTTGTTTTCGCATCCTTTGTTCAAGCAGTTTCTTAGAGGGGCAAAGAATATAAGACCCCCACGTAGAGCTCCTACTCCTGCTTGGGATCTCAATTATGTGTTGGAAAAACTTACTCTACAACCTTTTGAGCCTGCAGCTACTGCTGAATTGAAATACTTGTCATGGAAGACTGCTTTTCTGTTGGCTATTACTTCTGCAAGGAGGGTGTCTGAGTTGCAGGCCCTTATGGCAGTAGAGCCCTTTTTGGTTTTCCATAAGGATAGGGTATCATTACGTACTAATCCTTCCTTTATGCCTAAGGTGGTTTCTAGTGTGGCTTTAAACCAAACTATTCATTTGCCTACGTTTTATGCAGACCCTCAAAATAAAGGGGAAAAGATTTTGCACACTTTAGATGTACACAGGCAATTGCGTTATTATTTAAGCAGGACTAAGGATTTTAGGCAGTCTCAGCACTTGTTTGTTTCTTTTGCTTTGTGTTCACAGGGCAAGCCTGTGTCAAAACAAACTATTTCTAGGTGGATTGGCTTTTGCATTGCATTTTGTTATTCCCATCATGGCAAGGAGATTCCAGCTGGGATCAGGCCTCATTCCACTAGGGCTACTGCCACTTCAACAGCATTTCTAAGGGGGGTGGCAACTAAGGATATTTTGGAAGCAGCTACTTGGAGTTCTGTGCATACTTTCTCTAAGCATTATCACCTTCCTATCTACTCTAAGTCTAGGGCTGGTTTTGCCACAGCTGTTTTACAAGGCATGTTGTCAGCTCCTCCTTCTTTATGATTTGCCAGCCTCCCTTACCTCTGCTTTGGGATTCTACCCAATAGTAAGGACTGCAGCAATGGAAAACGAAGAACATAGTACAGTTTTGTACCTACCATAAATGTAGATGTTCGAGGATTCCATTGCTGCAGTCCAATTTACCCTCCCTCCTTCCCCTCTGTGTTTAGGGGTGGTTATGTAGGTGAGTTTACATGCTTCTATTTTTGTATATATTCTTGTCTTTTTAGGGTCTTCTGACATCTGGGGCAAGAAAAGACTGAGGATATGACGTCGGTCATGCGCATTAGTACCCTGACGTACTGACGTCAGTCTAAGGCGACATGACCGACGTCAGCCTTATACTCTGGTATTCGGGCCGACTGGACGCGGACTATACCCAATAGTAAGGACTGCAGCAATGGAATCCTCGAACATCTACATTTATGGTAGGTACAAAACTGTACTTTTTTGGATTTGCCTCAGCATAAGCCTTTGGCTATTCCACCTTTGTTGGAAGTGGTTGATGATGTTTTTCTGGAAAATTCCTTGACTCCAAATTCGGTTCCTCCTGCTCCCAGGAAACCTGACAGGTATTAGTTCCTGATTCTCATTTGTTTCTTTTCATGAATCGGTTGGCTGATCCAGAGGTTATTTCTCAAGGCCCTAAAGGAGTTAAGGCCACTGTTACTAAAAATCATGTTCCTTCTTACAGGGAATACAGGAACTTAGATAGGTGGGGTAAAAATGTTTATACCTCTGCCAGTCTTGCTGTTGGGTCTACTAATTGTCTTTTTCATATGCTGAAGTATCAGCAGCACACCTTGGAAGCTATTAAATCTAGGATAGCAGGTGTGCCTCAGCGGAGAGTAAGAATATGCAGCATTTGCAGAATTCTGCTAGTCTTGTCAATAAACATTCATTACATTGTGGGTTTGACATTCTAGAAGCCTCCTGTAGGGCTACAGCTACTGGCTCTGTTATTAGAAGGCACGCTTGGCTCAGGGAGCAGCCTCTACCAGAGCCTGTTTAAGGCTAAGCTTTTAGATGTACCTTTGCATAAGGACAGTCTTTTTGGCAGCAAAGCAGAGGAAGTGCACAAGAAGATGGAAGACCAGGCCAAGTCTATGCAGTTAAAAACTTTCTGCAAGTTCAGCCTCCTTGCTTTAGCAGGAATTACCCTTCTATGAGTTGGACATTTCTCTGATACTAACAGACAGAGCCGTCCTAGGACTAGAGGTTACAAATCTTCTAGGGGGCAGGGGGGCTACCCTTCAAAGGTCTAAGCGTTGGCAGGCTTCCTCCTTCAAGGTGGAAAGTTCTAAACCTGCATCTCAATCTAAACATTCTCAATGACTCTGTCCAACATCTGCCTGTTCTTGCCTGCCCGGAGAGCCCTTTAGGGGGAAGGTTGGCCCTGTTTGCAAATGTTTGGGCCACCATCACGAGCGACAAATGTGTACTCAGAACTGTATCCGTAGGGCACAAGTTTTCTTTCCACACCTGTCCAGTACCCAAAGGATTCCCGGACACTTCTCCAAACCAAAGGGCAGGAGTAGAAAAGCAAATTTTGTCTCTGTTACATCTGGGAGCAATAGAATCAGTTCCTGCTCAGCAGGTAGACCAGGGATTCTATTCCAGACTTTTCCTAGTTCCAAAAAAAGAAGGCACCTGGCGTCCTATCCTGGATGCATCCATCCTGAACACTTTCCTGATAATTCCAAAGTTCAAAATGCTCACTCTGCATCTGTTACTGCCAGTGTTAGAAAAGGATTCCTGGATGGTAACATTGGATCTCAAAGAAGCTTATCTGCACATCTCCTATCAGGGAAAGTTGTAGGCAATACCTTCGTTTCAGGGTGGGCAAGCAACATTATCAATTCTCTGCCCTGTCCTTTGGCTTATCTACTGTTCTCAGAGTTTTCACAAAGTGCCTGGCTCCAGTCATTGCTTTTTGCAGGCAAAGGAAAATTCAGATTTATCCATACTTGGACGACTGTCTAATTCAAGCAAATTCTCAAACAGCTGTTAAATTATCTAGAATTTGTAAAGACTCTTCTCTGGGTTATATTCTCAACGTGGAAAAATCAAAAATGGTGCCATACAAAGAGAGAACATTCCTGGGAGCGAGTGTGAACACAGCCACCCAGATGATATATCTCACCCAGGAGAAGCAGACAACTCTTTCAGTTTACTTCAAGGACTTGGCAAGCCTGTCCCAGCTCCCTGCAAGGAAATACCTGCAAGCTCTGGGATTCATGGCCTCTTGCATTCTCATGATTCCATATGCAAGACTGTATATGAGGAAATTGCAATGGTACCCCCAAGAACACTTGGTGTCAGCACACACAGGACCTGGATGTGATAATTCCTCTGCTTCCATATCTGTGGACAGAGTTTCTATGGTGGGCAGCAGCCTGTCTACAGAACAAAGGCATTCCTTTTCGTCCACCCCTGGCCACTCAAGTTCTTAGGACAGATGCATCAGACTGCACCTGGGGAGCTCACCTGGATGGCAGATGCATACAGAGAAGTTGGAATGCCCAGCAAATGCACCTGCACATAAATTTAAAAGAGTTGATGGCAGTCCAGCAGGCTTTACTAGCATCTTCTTTCTCCAGGGACCCTGCTTGTTAGGACAGACAACACCACAGTCATGTGGTACATCAACGAGCAGGGAGGGACTCGTTCTTTCCTCCTGTGCAGAGCATGGGTTTTTGGTCCATAGTGGCATCCTTGGGCCTGCATCTTCTAGCTCAGTTTCTTCCAAGAAGGCTCAATGTTTTGTCAGACCAGTTGAGCAAACAGACCCTGGATCCTCACGAGTGGCAGCTGAACAGAGCAGTTTTTTACAGCATCATTCAGTGTTTGGGCACTCCTCAAGTGGATCTCTTTTCCTCTCCAGACAATGAGCTTCTACCTCTTTTCTGCACCAGACAGCATCACAGCAGAGCCTGGAGAGTGGCTGCTCTGTCCTTCCCTTGGACGCTGCTGTCAGCTTATGCCTTCCCTCCTCTTCTTCCCAGAGTATTAGTGAAGATCAGGGACGAAGGACCAAGGACTGTTCTCATACCTCCAGACTGGCCCAGGCAGCATTGGTATCCACTGCTTCACAGTCTCTCTCAATTTCCTCCTTGGCATCTTCCTCTGAAGCTGGATCTTTTGGTTCAGGAAGGGGGAAACATTTTGCATCCTCATCTTCAGTCTCTCCATTTGACAGCATGGCTCATTGTATGACTCCATCCTTTTCTTCCCTTTCCCAGCAGGTGGTTGACGCACTAGGAAGTCCTACGCTGACAAATGGGAGAGATTCTCTCATTGGATGCAGGCTAGAGGGGAATCTTCTTCTCAGCCTACCCTTCCTCTGAACCTGGACTACCTGGCTGATTTGCTTCAGGGTGGTCTTTCTTTTTCCTCTGTCAAGATCCATGTTTCAGCCATTTCTGCTCATTGTTCTTTTGAACAACCCATTTTCTCTCATCCTCTGATGAAAATGTTTCAGAGGTGCTTGCAACTTAAAACCACCCAGAAGGGCACCTACTCCAACCTGGGGTCTTAATTTTGTTCTAGAGAAGCTCACTCTTCCTCCTTTTGAGCCAGCTGCCACTGCAGATTTAAAGTTACTCTGTGGAAGACTGCCTTCCACGTGACTATAACTTCAGCAAGGAGCGTTTCGGAGCTGCATGCTTTGATGGCTGTGGAGCCTTTTCTTATTTTCCATGCAGATAGGGTTTCTCCGAGAACCAACCCCTCTTTTATGCGCAAGTTGGTTTTTAGCCTGACTCTTAATCAGTCCATACACCTTCCTACCTTCTTTCCTAATCCTCGTAATAAAGGTGAAAGGATCCTACATTCTCTTGATGTGCATAAGATAGCTCAGGTTTTACCTGGACAAGGACTAAAAACCTTCAGAAATCAGCACAGCTATTAGTCAGCTTTGCCCCTGGAGCCCAGGGCAAGGCTATTTCTAAGCAAACTGTTTCTAAATGGATTGTTCATTGTATTACTTTTTGTTGTTCCTTTCGTGGCAAAGATCCTGCTTAAGGGGTTTAGGACCCACTCAACTAGAGCAGCTTCCACTTGTGCAGCCTTTTTAAGGGGTGTCCCTACTAAAGACATTTTGGAGGCTGCCACATGGTCTTCTGTTCACACTTTCACAAAGCATTATAATTTGCCTTTGTTTTCAAGAGCCAGGGCAGGGTTTGCCACTGCTGTTCTGCAAGGCATTATTTCCAATCCTTGATTCTGTTGGTTCCTCCTCCTTTTTCTCTGGGCTTTGGTAATCAACCCATTGGTTAGGACTGCAACAGTGAAACACGATAAACATAGTACAGTTGTGTACACTTACCATAAATGTAGATGTTCGAGTGTATTCACTGTTGCAGTCCTCTTTCCCTACCTCCTCCCCCCTTTTCTCTTTTCCTAAGGTACAGGCTAATTTTGGTTTAAGCCTTGTTTTTTAGGGGCTTCTGACTGTTATGGCAAGAAAGACTGAGGAAGTGACGTTGGCTGCCTCCTTTTGTATTGGACGCCCTGACGTCTTTTACAACCGACGACAGCCGACGTCATTTTTACTTACCTTTGGTATTCTGGCCGATCGACGGCTACTGGGAGCCGGATAACCTATTGGTTAGGACTGCAACAGTGAATATACTCGACCATCTACATTTATGGTAAGTGTAAACAACTGTACCTTCCTCTGGGACGTATACACATGAGGATTCTCCAATGGTTTCTCTTCACCCAGTGGTCTTACCAACAACTTCCGATGTCATTCTTAATCATGATTACAGACTCTTGCAAGAAGGATCTTCGCTGGTGGTTGACCAGCCACCAGGTTACAGTAGGTCGACCATTTGTTTCTGCCCCGTTGTCAGCCATGGTGACCATGGAAGCTTCTCTGATAGGGTTTGGGTGGGGGCTTTTTCAGGGAAGAACAGCCCAAGGCACCTGATTGGAGATGGTCACAGTTGCACATCAATGTTCTGGAGCTGAGAGCATTGCAGCACTTCCACAACTCTCTTCCTCTAGGGATGATTGTGATACAGACAAACATGTCTGTGGTCTGGTACATCAAGCAAAAGGGAACCAAGTCTTACCCTCTTGTGTCGAGAGGCCTTGAGAATTTGGCAGTGGGCAGTATCCACCGGGCGCTTTTTGATAGCAATGCATATCCTGGGGAAATCCAATGTGATAACGGACAAACTGAGCACGGCCATTCTTTTACCGCATGAGTGGTCTCTCAAAGACGAAGTTGCAGAGATGATTTTCCACAGATGGGGCCAGCCTTGATGTGACCTTTTTGCATTCTGTATGAATGCCAAATGAAGACGCTACTTTGCCCTGAATCCCCCTCCTGGGGACAGCCCAAGGTACTCGCTTGTACACGATTGGCCCCAGGGACTCCTATATGCCTTTCCAAAATTCTTACAGAAAGCCAAAAGCCTGGGAAGGACTGTAATTTTAATAGCCCCATTTTGGCCTCGACAGATTTGGTTTCTCTTCCTTCGACTCTTATCAACTGGAGGAACCTTGGATTCTGGACCCAGTTCCATACCTGCTGACACATTCGTTAGGGGCCCTCCATCCCTCCCTTCTTTCCCTCAGACTGACAACTTGGCTGCTCCGATTCCCAACCTAGCCAGGTCACACGATTTTTCTTCCGAGGTACACAATATTCTTGTATCTTCGCATAAAGCTTCCACTAAAAAGTTGTATGCTAGTAAATGGAAGCGATTTGCTTTTTGGGCCTCCCCGAATAACATTGATCCTTCCGTTGCCCCGATTGCTAGTATTCTGGAATTCCTGTCTAAGCTATTTTATGAAGGTGCTGCAGCTGCCACTATAAGAGTTCAATTGGCTGCAGTTTTGAATTTTCACCTCGGAGTTGAAGGTTCTAATTTGATGTCTCAGATTATGTAGGGCCTTCCTGAAGGGTATCATTTATCTTAGGCCGCCTGCTAGACAACCTTTTACTCCCTGGAATCTAAATTTTGTGCTGTCATGGATTATTCTTCCCCCCCTTTGAGCCGGCATCATCCTGCCATTTAAAGTTTCTTTCTTGGAAAACTATTTTCTTGGTGGCCATTACCTCAGCACGTAGAGTATCTGAGCTTCAAGCCCTCTATCAAACCCCCATATTTGGTGTTTCACCCTGACAAGAGTTTCACTGAAGACTAATCCTTCATTCCTTCCAAAGGTGTGTTCAGAGACTAACCTGAATCAAACTATTGATCTTCCAACCTTCTTCAGTAACCATTCTAATAAGTTGGAGTACATGTTGCATAAACTTGATGTCCACAGACAATTGAGATTCTATTTGGACACGACAAAGGAATTTAGAAGATCTGACCAACTCTTTGTCTGTCATGCTGACACTAAGAAAGGGCTACCAGTCTCTAAAGTTACCCTTTCCAAATGGTTAACTGACTGCATTAAATTTATATGCTCCTCAGTGAACCAACCATTAGAGCATGGCGTGAAAGCACATTCCACTAGAGCTGTTTCCACTTCTGCTTATGCGGCTCGATTGCCTTTGGACACTATATGTGCAGCTGCCACTTGGTCTAAGCCGCATACCTTTATCACTCATTACAAAGTGGACAGGGCTTCCTTTGGTTCCACTGTCCTCAGGAATGTACTCCCCTGAGCCACCTAGGATTAGGGTGCTTGGGATGCTACCCATGTGTAAGAATGAATGGCGAGATTGAACAACTTCACATAAAGAAACAATGTACTTAGCATAATGTTCCATGTGAGTTATTCATCTCGCCTTCATTCTTACATTCCCACCCGCCTTCCCCCTCCATGGTCTCCAAGAACAAGTAAACTTGGTGGTCTGGTGGTCTTGTTCTATGACTTCTTGCTCCGGTTGGAGTATATATTAGGTTTATATCTGATATATATGCTGGGTACAGCAAACTAGATCTGAGGTAGGACATAGAGCATCATGGGATAGGGACCTGGCCTCGAGCTACTCTGAGATCTTCAGCTAGTAAAGCGGCCGACTCGGAGCAGATAGATCGGCTCCGAACCAGTGTGTAAGAATGAAGGCGAGATGAACAACTCGCATGGAACATTATGGGAAGTACAAAACTTCTTTTTTTTTACTGTCTGAAACTGTTTGGAAAACGGAACATTTTTCATAACCTTGCCTTCAATGTTTTATGTTAGCTATAATATTTCATAGAAAATCCCTAAGCCGTACTGCAAGAAGAAAGTGTCCGAAAAACCTCTCGCTGACTATACCACTGGTCCAACTTTTTTTTTTTAAATCGGTTTTCAACTAATGCTCACCAGGGAAAATATGTAATTTCTGATTTGCCCTGAAATGGGAAACTATCTCTGCTTAGTTTTCTTTTCATATTTTCTAAGTTAACGAATAATTGATTATTCCTTGTAGTAGCGTCATAGTTTGAAATTGATTATACCCAATGTACATTCCATTTCTATATTAAAACATTTATGTAGCCATGTTAAGTCCTCTCATATAATTCATTAATAAACTGAAAATAAATGTAATGAGCTTAGTCTCATTTCATATGTCCTATTCTTTTCCAACCTTTATTTTTCTGGATACTAAACTGTGTTTCTGTTCTTTCCATCTTTTTAATATCGGTTTGCAAAAAAATAAAAATCACTCCATATTCTATTACTAATATTCTTAAAAATTGTAAATTTATCATGCCCCACTGAAATCTGTAGAGGAGTCTCCTTTTTTTTTTTTTAAGCTTCCTTGTATGTAGATAATATTTTTAAATGTTAGTCACATGACCACCAAAGCTCAGCCTTCCATTTACCTTGATAACCAGATCCTCAAATTCATAAAGTTCTGCAATGCAATGAAAGTACAAAACAGTAGGGATATGCAGGATTTGATTTTGATTTGCCGAAATGCAGTACTTTAAATTTTATCCCATAAAGTTCTTCCTCTGTTCATATAATTTATCCAAGTAGTGCTGTAGGATTTTCTGATCCTTAATTGAATATAATCAGAATGTTGAATAAACAAATGAAATAAGAATGGTCCTAACACTGAACCTTAATTTCATGTTCCTCCCTATCTGATCTTTCACTCAACCAATTTTTAATTTATTGCATCACATATGGACTAAAACCTCCAACCTTTTAACACCGCAGAGGCCAGTCTATGGTTTAGCAGGGTCTAAATGTGCAGTATCTACAGGAATACTGCTATTAAGCACATGCCCTACTCAGAATGCAAATTAATTAGGTTCATTATTGTCGATCATCCTTTAGAAAAAAAGTGTTGAAATATAGCTCCATACAGTTATCTTCTTCAGCTTCAATTAAGTTAATATCTTTTTAAAACTTTTGTAAATTGTACAGAGTTTCACTGACCCTGTGTAACCACCGAAAAACCCTCTTTCACCAGGCATACTAGAGATGATGTGGTCTGTCTGTACAGGAGCTTCAGCAGTTTGGTCATCTTGCAAACTTTACGCCAGTGTGATGCAACTGGCTGTTTGTTTATATTGCTTGATGATTTTAGAACTCCAGGATTAGTATTAGAAAAGCTTAAGCAATTAATAATAGCAATGTGGATGATGGTCAGTGGTACTCCCTTAACATTTCCTGGAAGTATTTTGGGGCAATCATTGGAATTAAATTAATTAAAGCTCACAATTTTAAATGATTGGAGTATCTTTTCAGCAATTGTAAATGACTGGAGTATCTTTTCAGGGGTTTATTGCATACATACTGAAGTTTTTTCTTTATGCATTAAGTAATACTGTTTATAAACACATAGTAAAATGTGATATTTCCGTTAAAAAACACTTTGTGAAATTTGGCATTTTTTTTAAATGAAATTGGTAAAATTCTGGAAGGTGTGTGCACAGTTTTCTGTTTCATATGTTTTAATGTAACCCAGAAATAAATGTAATTACATCTGTTTTCACACACAGGCTTCTATATAGTGTTATTTTCAAACAACAGCAAACAAGATGTATATATATAAACAACAAAGACTATCAGTGAGTCCCAGCTCTACCTTCCAATAAAATTTATTTCGTTGAACAGTTCCTTCTCTAGCGCCTCGGCCAACAGCCTTTACAGAGTAAAACTATATAGTGTTGTTAATATGACAAATGTAAAATTGCCCACCTGTCTATTTTTGCTGGACAGCCCTGATTTAGGCTGATGTGTCTTTAAAAAAAACATGAAAAATAGCAAATGTCTAATTTACATCTTCCTATTACAGAAAATTGTTTAAAATGTCCTACTGTGCAAAGCCAGAAACTGAACTTGAAACTAAAATAGACATCCATTGCTTTACAATTTTGGTAATAAGGTGAATGTTAGTCTTTTGCATTGTTTGAAGACATAGTTTCATTTGTCCTGCAAAATCTCACTTTCCCATGAGGAATGTTCTATTTTTTGCATCTGCAAAATTGGCAACCCTGCAAGCACAGAGTTTAAGTATGGGTGTAATAAGGGCCTCTTGCAACCTCCTGTTATTGTGCAATATTTTTTCTTACTGTCCTGCAGTAGTGGTTGTGTTATGGAGCCTAGCATCTTCTGGATACACATGTTGCCTCCACATTTGCAATGTATACATAAACATATTTTTTCATCCCTTATATTAGAGTACCAAGTCCCTAGCAGATCTATATAAGACATAGAGATACTATGCAAAGTAGAGAAATATCTGTGCAGAAGTATTGCTAAACCTGCCTTTTATCAATGCATTATAAGAGATGTGTGAATTTCCCATGGAAAAAAATAAAACCTGCATTGTAATGCACAGTAAATGGGGGGGGGTTCCTAATTTTGTTGATCTGCTTCTTTAGTTATTTCATTTGGTAACTAGGTGGGATAAGTTGCTTCAAAGACCTTTTTCAGTCGCAAGCTGAGGCCGGTTTACTATGGTAAAGTCGAAGCGGACTCTGTTGAATCCACTTTAGATGAAGTCCGGAGGCCGAACGGCAACAGTGTCGAACCTGACATTGTTGAAGTACAAATCTCGCCCCTATATCGACCCATGTTAAAGCCCGTTCCGAGGTAGAAGTCGAGACGTATTTTGACAATGTCAGCATTCTGTATTGTCACTTTCGCGGACGTGGGTCGATGATCCCATCATTCGACAGAGTCCGCTTCGTTACCATAGTAAACCGCTGAGGTCAGATACAAATATAGTGCATGCAGTGTACAGTGTGTGTTATTGATCAGTAAAGATCATGTGCAGTATTTTTCACATAACTTCATTCTTCAGTAAGTGCTTACATGTGTCTTCATGCATGAAACCAATATTTTGCTGAAAAAATGAAGTAGTTTTAAGTTTTAAAAACTCTTGCTGAATTCAGAAGTGTAATTGTTCACCTACCGTTGTCCTGCAACTGATAGGAAGTATTTACATTATTTTTCAGGAAAGTAAGGTTTGCTTGGTAATTCTCAACCCTGTTATATGACACTTTAGAGAAAAATAAGTACAGCTGAACTTTTTTTTATCAAACTGTTAGCAGGTTGGCATTTATCTAATTGCTTTACAATTCCTTAGTCATTTCTGTTAAATCTACTTATCACTTGCCCTAACAATGATGATTATGTCCTGCCTGCATATTATACTAAATACAGGATATCAAGAAGTGCATCTGTTGAACTTCCACATTCAAAAGGAGTATCAAAAGCAATTGTTTTACCCATTTCCTTAAAAATAAATGGTATTTCAAAAAAAAAGTGTGTGTGGGCATACATAAAGAAAGATGCATGCTGGCTTTCTTTCATAGAAAAATTAAGTCTTACCTTCACCTGCACATAGTCTTTAACAGAAATGTAATCAACAAATTTGTAAATAAAACAAATTAGTACCAGCATCTTTAGCAGTAATGCTTTTCTCCCCAGGCCTCCTACCCAGTGAGACTTGTCCAGTAATCAAGATATCAATAAATAAATAACATTAACAACACTGCAGAGAATAAGTGCTTATAGTTAGAATTGTGGATGCTTATAGAACAGAAAGCAGAAAAAGATTTCTTTATAAGTCCAGTTTTAACATGTTTTATGTCAAAATATAAGCTGAGAAATATATATAACTTTCTTTTTAATATTGCATGATACTTTAAACCTTTTGTAAGAGAGGCCCATAGGATATATGCAAATGACCCCTTAAGGACATCGTGTTTCAGCTATATGGCTTCTGAATGTCCATGACATTTTACTTTTTTTACATCTTTATAAATACATTAAGGTCAATAAAGCCAAACTCCACTAGATGTGGATATGCATGTTTAGACCTTCTTATAACCCCGTCAGCACAGCATAAGTGGATTGTTTGGCTATACTTTAGAAACACAGGATCTTTAAACCCTGCTGATGTCCATAACCATTAAGCTGTCTGCAAAATATCTCAACTAACATCCAAACCAAAAAGTAAAAAGGTCACACAGACAAATCAATTAGTAAAAACTAGATGCAAATCTAGCCAAGCTAACATTTTTGTTGTGGGACACCTTAAACCCATGGCTGGGTTTTTCTTGTAGTTTTTACTATTTTGTTAATACAGCATGAGTGATGGCATATATTCCTGATACCTAAGGTAGGAGGAAGGGGACACCCAAATGTCTCAAATTAACCTTGCATTTGCTAAGGAGGACTCTGCTTCCTTTTTTTCCAGGAGGTGGCACCAGCCTTCTGAGGTTTTCACCTATCGTTCTTGTTGACCTGTTACTCTTCACTTGTATATTTTTAGGAGGACCAGCTACACCATAACTAAATAATGGCCATCTGCCTTGTTATCCTCATCAGCATTGGATACAACTCTGTCCACCACTCGCAAGCTGAGGAACATAACAGGCAAGGGCTTGCTGCTTCTTTTCACAGCTAAGCTCTTTTATAAGGCTTGTTTCTGAAGTTTCACGGACATATATTGCCCAGATGGGTATTCTACATCCCTGCCACTTTTTTACATCCAGATGTTTAATACTTTATGTTGAACTTCTGACTGAATGTGCTTAGTCATTCAGAAAGAAGGTTATTTGGCCTGTCCCTGTTCCAGCTGCATTTCTTATTTATACCTTATTTTTTAGAAACAAGTTATAATGCAGCCAGAAGGACTTTGGCCATCAATCTATTTGTCTTGTGTCCATCAACATGTCAGAGCTTCTCTTTTCATAGCAGCAGTGCATTTGTGGCGAGATGCTTCCCTTTGAACCTGCAAGAGGGTGAGGGGTACATTTTACTATAACTGTGGTGATACCAGAAGATAGTTGAATTCCAGGAAAAGTGTCGAATTCATATGAACTTAATATTGTGCGTGTGTGTGTGTGTGCGTTTTGGGGTCTGGTTTGTTAATTCTGAAAGTTACTGCAGAGATTTGTATACTTTTTCGGAGGATACTTACTGGCCAAGAAACATTTTTGTGGACTTTAGGCTGAGGTGCAGTAACAGACTTGTTGGATGTGTAGTATAGCTTTTTTAAATTTATTTTATTTTATTTGCGGACACATTACTTCCAAATCTAATTTTTTTAGGACTAACACATGATTGTGAAGGACACTTGTGGAAAGTTATTAGCTGGAACTTTTCAAGGCTGTGTCTCTTTAATGTATCTATGTATGTTGTTCTTCTTTCGGCTTTTCCCGGTTAGGGGTCACCACAGCGGAACTCCGGTCCGCTAATGATTGGCAGTAGATTTTTACGGTGCCAAGGTGCCAGCTCGATGCCCAACCTTCAACGAAGGCACGCCCATTCACACATGTCTTTCGAACGCCACTCGAACGCGGGGAGGACATGCAGACTCCCCACAGAATGTGCTTATAATTCTTTTTATAATTTTTATAAATTTCGATACAATAAGGCTAGTATGTGTTGGCTCATTTTCTGATAGTCATTCTAAGTGGGATTCTGCCTTGGTAGTTTAATAAAAGTTTTACAACAGTTTGCTACTGTTATGCATCAGTAAAAGAATCTTAAAATTCGAGAAAAATTTGCTTACCCAAGCTAGCATTTTGCATTAATTTCACTCACATTGCTTTAACAGAGATTGTTTAGTTTCTTTGGTGCGTTGAAATTAAACAAATGTTTAAAGTTTTATTGTATTTCTTTTGCATCAGAATTCGTTACTTAATCTTTGACAGTTACTGTCTTTGTGCACATTTCATAGTCAGAAATAGTTCAGTGTTTGCCTTGGAAGATTACCATAAAGCACTTCGAGAATTAGACCATGAGGCGAGCTAGGCATTTGGGGGAGAGCCTTCATTCTGTCAAAGGTCTCTGCTTGGTGGAATTCCTTATTTGAGTATATTCTTATAGTTTAATAGCTTTAGGGATGTAGTTTACCATTCCCTGTACTATCACAGTAGAATTTCTCAAAGACCAAGTTTTGTGAATTAGAATTTTCTTTTAATCTATTAGTTTCTGTTTTAACCTTGATTGGTTTAGTGTGTATGAAGTCATGTCCATGAATTTTGTCATCTGCCCATAAGGGGAAACGATTGCTGTAGGATAGGGCATTCATGTACTACCTTTGTTCATTAGTAGCATAAGGGGCAGTCCTGGGGAAATTTTTCTTATTCTCATTTGTGAACTGGGCCACTAGGGGCCCCTTTTCAGTCATCACTTTAGTATAAATTGAAAGAAGGGTATGTCCATGCAAAACAAGTACATCAATGGCAGTAAAATTAGGTAATGCAAGGAAATAACAGTAGTAAACAAATGTGTGTGTGTGTGTGTGTGTGTGTGTGTCTATATATATATATATATATATATATATATATATATATATATATATGTATATATATATATATATATATATATATATATATGCATAGGTTTATAGATTAGTACTAGGCTAAGTGCCCTTGAGGGCCATTTTAAGCCTAGCCAATTATCCCATGTAAGAATCAAACCCTGCCCCTTGTGTCTGTAAGGTAAACACCTTAACCATTATGCCAACCTCCCACCCCTCTGACAACCTATAAAAGCATAAGTGGAGTTTATTCTACAAAGATTTCTTTACAAGAGGCAGCTTGTAATATAGTACTGTTTAAGCTGTAGGCTTGTTATATTTTACTTTCACTAGCATGTTATAGTGCATGTTTATTGTAGTTATTTAGTGGTAGTGATGCTTTTTAGAGTGCTGTCAGAGGTATTAACTGTTTAGATTACACACGTGTCCCTATATAAATCTGTCTGTATACACACACATACATGTATGCTTATATGTGTGTGTATGTATATATATATATATATATATATATATATATATATATATATATATATATATATATATATATATATATATATATGGGTTGCTAACAAGTTGTTGAATCCAGAAAACTGCTGGCACACCTGATAAAAAAAAAATCCGATGATTGAGCGTGCAGGCAGTTGTACTGTGTAAGACTGCAGTACAGTGTGGAGTGGGGAATTTGCCTTTTCCCCTCTGTAGTGTGATATTAGCGTTGGTATATATCATTAGTAGGGAGTGTGAGGAGCACAGCCAAAGCAGTTTGACTTACCTCCTTCAAAAAATATTTTTTATTTTGTGTTTAGATTTTCAGTATGGTAGTGATTGATAAGTGTGTTTGATCAGTTGTCGTTCAGTGAATGAAAGTTTTGATCAGTTGTCAGACTTTTATATATGATTTCTTTCTTTCCTTTTTTTAGGATTGCAAACTGTGTAGCACATGCCTTATAAACCTGTTTTGCTCTTCTGTCTATGCTTTGTTCTGTCAAAATAATTTCAGGCCTACTTCATTGTAGATCCACATTGTGTGCATGACTGCATTTAGCTACTCTGTTTTTCAAATACATTTATGTATGCTGCATTTTGTTACTCAGTTTCATATATATATCTATGTGTATGCTGCATTTTGTTACTCAGTTTCATATGTATATCTATGTGTATGCTGCATTTTGTTACTCCGTTTCATATATATATATATATATATATATATATATATATATATATATGTTTATGCTGTATTTTGTTACTCAGTTTCATATATATATCTATGTTTATGCTGCATTTTGTTACTCGGTTTCATATATATATATCTGTGTATGCTGCATTTTCCTACTTTGTTTCATATATATCTGTGTATAGGCACATTGAGAAATGCACAATAATCTGGTGCTAAAACACTGATAATTTAGGTCTAGAGCTGAGTTTCTGTTACACAAAGGATGGAAGCTATAACCCAACACACTTGTGGTATTTGCAGCATGTTCTTCAGTTTTATCAGTTTTCACTTAAGTAGTTCATTCTTTTAGCTTCTTTTTGAAAAAGCTTTTCCTTTAAACTCAGCATAATTTTGAGTTATATTTAAAACACTTTAGAACACTCTTTTATGATGGATAGGAGTTGATATTCTTTCTTTTATGTGGAGTAAGTTGACACAAAGTTCATGTATTCCTCTCTGCAAAAAAAAATATATATATATATATATATTGGCAGGGATAAAAGTCTGAAAAGTTTCTGCTGTATTGCATTGCACTTATTTTATCTGCAGTGGGGGAATTTAACGTTCTTTGTGAGTTTTACTTCTGACCCTTTGCAGACAGTTTAATGACATAACTGTTACATGCTTCTAAATGTATATATAAT
This sequence comes from Protopterus annectens, assembly GCF_019279795.1. NCBI lineage: Eukaryota > Metazoa > Chordata > Ceratodontiformes > Protopteridae > Protopterus > Protopterus annectens. The sequence continues at coordinate 193,918,256 of NC_056731.1, forward strand.
CACTGTAGTAATCTACTGGGATGATTTGCTTTCCTTGTTTTTGCAGCACTGAGCTGACGATAAATTTTAAAATGTTTTTGAAATATCTGGAAAGCCATGTCATGACCATCCTTTTTTGAAGTGGCCCATCCCCACCCTTGATGTGAAACCAAATGCATTATAGGGGCTTTACTAATGTTGATGCTCCGTTTGGGACTGTTTGCCATGTGTGTGTTGTATGTGGGGGAATTCTCTTGTCAGTTCATAGCAAAATAAAATGATGCACTAAGGAAATCTTTACTTAAAAAATGGTTTAAATTGCTATAGCCAACAACCATTTCAGGATGAGTGATTGTAAGTGTGTTATGATTTCATTTACTAGGAGTTTTGGATTGGAAGATTTAGTGACTTAATGCTTTTAGTTGTTTCCAAGGTCTGACTGGAAGGGGCTGGAACTGTATGTTTTTTGCTTAGAACTGGCAAGAGAATTCCCCAATACACAACACATACATGGCAAATACAGTAAATGAGAACAACAAAAGCGGCCAGTTGTTCCTGTTGTACATGATGTGTTCCCAAGGTAACCAGATGAGGAAGAGGAGATAAAAGTAGGTCATAGACTGTTTATTTTATTTTTTTAACCAACAGTTGCAAAACAATGTTGCTGATTCACCCTGATGCTTTTTTGCTGCAGCTTTACTTTGACAAGTTACTAAGTCATTAAATATTATGTGCAAAAGCTTTAGTAGTTATAGGTCATTGGTATAAATGACCCACATTGTGTGATTATGGTTGTTTATAGCCTGTATTGCACATTCTGTTTCTTCAAAGTTTTTTGTTCTAGGAATTCGTTTATACAGCAAATCTGTCATTGACAGTGAAACTGTAGAGTAGATGGCACCATCTGTTAAAGGAATGCTGTGGCTGAAAGGTGCACATTATAAGTTTTTTCCCTTTCTTTTTTTTTAACTGACTAAAACATGTTGTAAAAGGGGACTTGAGTGGATTTAGAACTTGCAAATAATTCTCAAGTCCTTAGCAGCCATCTCATTAGACTAACAGTCTCGCAAGTGGAAATTCAGTTTGAAAAGTTGTGGACCATCAGCTACTAGCATTTCTGTATCAGATGGTGTTTGCCTGCGATAGTTTTAATGTTTTTATCATCAGTTGTTAACTTTGTCTCCGAGATGGCACAAATATCATTTGTTTTTCGGTCCCATCAGGAGATACTCAAGTTCATAAATAGTTTTGGTCATTAGTAACAATTTTATTTCCTAAACATTCAGTTGTTTTGTAGTTTTCTGTGGTTATGCCATTAAAGGATTGATAATTTAGCAGAGAACTGGTTTTACTTTAGTATACAGAGCTGCATTTTCTGACTCCCTGTTCATGAGTATTTTGTCTCGTTCTACAACTTTCATTAGTGCTTCCTGTTTTCACCTCAGTGACTGCTGCTCTCCATTTCAGTAGTCAAACCCACTGTTATAACCTGAGCATATTTCACCTTAATCAGAGAACCCTTGGTCTGGCAATTTCCTGTATTTTATGTTCTGTCCAGCTATTCCTCCTCTTGCAGTTGAAAGCATTTTTTTCTTTTTTTGCTCCCAAAGTAGTCTGCCATTGGCAATGTCCTGGTGCCTCTCCTTGACCACATGTTCCATATTTCCAGGATGCCTGCCTGACTTACTCCTGTAGACCAAGGCCCAACACCAAGGCCCAACAAGTGTGGGGGATCCAGGAAGTGTTGGAGGAGGTCAGAGCATCCTAGTGTGCTGTCGATTTGGTAGCTACAAGGGGCTATTTTGGCATGCTGCCCAGCGGCGTTCCCAGTATGCATTACATATACAAGTGCCCCTGGACTAACCTCATTGATGTCTGACAGATGGTAGTAAGCTTGGGCTGTAGCCCTACCCGTCCTCTGGGGGTAGGTCAGTCATCAGAAATGCCTACTCTACTGTATCACCTGGCCAGTTCCTTAAGCATTGTCTTCACCAACGGAACTACATGTATTTCTTTACTGCATCTGTTTAGTTAGAAACAGAGGAATGTAAGAAACCAGTAATGTAATGTCTTCCTCTTGAGAGAGGTCTGTACCTCTGATACCTGAATATGAGTTCTTGTAGATATCCTACTTCCTGTTGGGTGATCCATGTTTGCATTCTCATATAAGCTATTTGATATGCTAGTAAAATCCAACAGATTGCTTACACCGTCTACTGAATGCCTCTCATAGAGCTGCTGTTTCTGTTAATTTGAAATGTGTTTTTTATAGCTTCTGACAGCCCTTTTTGTGGAGATCTCACATCCTGGTTGCTTGTCTTGTTTTCAGCTCATCCACAGAGTCCTTGGAGAGCAGTGCCGGCCATAACAGACATATGCACGTCTCCAGCAATTACTACCTCACTCTGTTAGTGTGTACTTCATTTTAGGTATACTCTCTAAAAATGTATCAGCTGTAGTTCTCACTAGTTATGTTCCAGGTGTTTTCGTTTCAAGAAGTAACATACCACAGGGCATGCTGTCCCAATGACAGTGCCTTTACTGCATGGGGCACAGCACATGTGGGTCAGAATAGGACCGCTTCACAAGAATGGTCTACACTGCACAGTGATAGTGTATCTGCATCCGACACTCCATTACTCTGCAATGTAGCCCATACTTTATTGCTTGAGGATTATTTTTGCATGCTTTCAGGCCTCTTGTCTGCATCTGTTCTTTCTTATAGAGGTTGCACCTAGTTTTCTCATCTTTAGCTATGGCATTGTATACAATTAGTTAGTGTACTAGATGAACAATTTGTTTTATTAAATAGTTCCCACAGTAGTGAGAGTCAAAAAATTGTCCATTAATTTGTAAGCTGTCATGACAAGGATACCAAGTATTTGTTCAAGATATAGAAGTGTCTGTGTGTGTCAGGGGGGGCAAATATTTCTTGGACAGAGGCAAAGTATCTCTTTGGAGAACACCTTTTTCAGTCTTGCATGTCCATTTATATGATAAATAAATGTGGAGAGTTGGACCCCTGTGTTAGAGGGGATCTAGCAAGAAATGCTCCAGCAGACTACTCATCAAAAATTCAAAAAAAACAAAGCTATAAATAGACAGAAGAACTCAGTCATAGTAGTACAGTATAAATACAGATAAATGCATATCTAAAAACATCCACATGGCAGTAGATTAGAGTAGAAACTTTCGACACAGTGAGATGCCTCATGACACTGGCATTTTAATGCAAATAAGGATCAGCTGTTTGTGGATTAGACATTAACAGATCAGTAAATTTGCTTCAACTTTTATGTATGCTGACTGGTTTGAGGTATGATACTTATCTGTATATCACCAGATCAATATGAAAAATCTTTATAGTGCATTAAGCGTGGAGATTACACTATAGGTTCATAGGTAGGTACTATTCTATCTGCTCAAGGGCCTACGTAAGCCTAGCCAACAAGATTCCCTGGCTTACGCCACCCAAGAAAGTTATTTTCCTGTGCCACTGTCGAGCAGAGACACAGAAGTGATCCCCGGGGTGTATTTCCTATTTCCCATCCACTCATCAAGATTTTTCTTGGAGTGCTAATGAAGAACTTTGCTTGACATAGATGGGTAGCCTGTTCCAACGTATGGGAAGTCTCTGGGACAGGAATTTATCCCTCCAGCATGTCCTGTTTATTGTGGTGACAACGTTTAGGTCCCTAGAGTGTGTAGCTTGGAGGGATTGGGATTTCTTTAGGTGTAGCATGTCCAACAGCACTGGGATTGACCTATCTTTTTATGTTAGGCAGAGATCACCTCGGAGTAGGCGATATGCTACGGAGTAAAGCTGGAGATTTTTGAGACTGTCAGTATAGGGCATTTGTTTGAGGCCAGTAATCCTCCTTGTGAGGTACTTCTGTGGCCTTTCCAGCTGCCGCAGATGTCTTGAGGTACATTCCAAAAGGGGCGTTGTACTCTATAATGGGTCTAATGAGTGTCGAGTAGAGGGGAACAATGACCTCTTTTTTTTTTCCTGGATGAGAACCCTTTTATGATGAGGTGTGCCATGTAGAAGGACTTCCTGACTACTGTGGTGATGTGACTATCAAAGGAGAGACTACTGTCCACCTGGGTCCCAAGGTCTCTTATCACACATTCAGTGTTAAGTAGATTGCTGCCTATGTGGTAGTTCACGGGTACAGAGATTTTACCAAAGGGGTTGACACTGCACTTTTTGGCATTGAGCATGAGGCCATGGCTCTGACACCAGGCATCTGTCTCAGCGAGGCCCTTCTGTAGGATGTCCACATCATTTGGGGACTTGACTATGGCTCCTAGTTTGCAGTCAACTGCGAACTTCGTTAGCCAGAGGCCTTCTGTGTTAGCCTGTACTTCAGAAACGTAGATATCAAACAGGAGAGGTCCCAGGACGGAACCCTCTGGTACTCCACTTGCCACTGCTATGAGGTCAGATTTGGAGTCTGCAACTTTTACAGTGTGGGTTCTGTCAGTGAGCCAGTTGGCAACCCATCTTGTGACGTAGGGATTTATACCTAGTTTAGTGAGTTTAGCTATAATTCCCGAATGGGGGATGGTGTTGAAAGCCATGGCGAGGTCAAGATAGGCTGTGTGAACCACCTTACCCTCATCTTCGGCTTTTTTGACTGCTTCAAAGAAGTCTATCACATTCAGGAGCTATGATCTGCCTTTCACAAACCCGAACTGGGTGGGATCCGGAGTTTGGAGATTATCAATGTCTTTGTTTATGAGTTCCATGATGTACAGAAAAAGACAAATCATTTAAGCACTGCATGATACCTGATCTTAACAAATGTTAAGCACCCCCTGCGTAACTTAAGGTCGAGTTTAGCACCACACTGTGAAATATGCCAATAGGGACCAGGAAATAGCAGTGGCAGAATAAAATATTTGGTTCTGCCTGCTGTCCATACTGGTAAGATATCCATTCATCTTACAAACTTAGAAAGTATCTAGAGTAACATAGTGTGTGTTCACCTACATTTTCTATGAAGGATATGAACTCTGAAAGTGGAATGTATTACACTATTCAGTGACTTCAGTTTTCTGTAATTCTTTCTGAACACCATTGACTTTGAGGAGCACACCAACAAATGAGCAAAAATCTGGACATTCTGTGAAAGTCTGAATAGTTTAGAGGCATAGCAAGTTGAGTATTAATAAAAGGGACTGTGTGTTTACACTGCCTTTCTGATAGCATTTTCCAAGTGCTTTACAGCTTTGACAGCCGGCAAAACATTGTTTTTTTTTCCATGCACTCCAAAGAAGAATTATTGGGTTGCTTGCTCTCGAGGTGCATTTCTTGGCATCCATATCTCAAACACATAATAAATGAGTTATGATTGATGACCTGATCATTATTCTGTATATTATAAGTAAATGTAAGTACAGTATTCAATAGTGCTACATACTACTACAGCATTCAACATGTGTATCATTGTTTTCTGGAAGTCTAGGTAGTATTGCAGTTCCAGCTTGCACTGATAAGAAAAGTGATTTTGAAGAGATTCTCTTCATTAAATAGTAGGATTTAGCATGCACTGATTGCTCAGCTTACAGCAGACACAGCTTTCCAAGGCTACAGTAGTACCTCCCCTTCTCATAATAACCATCATCTCTCCATTCATTTTCCAGTTTTGCCCCATCACTGAAAGCATTCCATTGGTGACTCACATCCCCAGTCCACTTTATACATTAAGGAACCTATTTTCCTTTCTTTTGTTTGTAAATAATGTGCTTGCTTGGGTGTTCTGGAATCAGTCCTGGCACTGGGTCTATTGTGAGATTTGGTAGCTTTTGTGCTGAATCAGAGTTCGAGTTTTTGCAGATATGCATGAGGGACAGTGCCTCACCTGAGGCCTTGTCTTTTCACAGACACATATTGAAAGTGCAATAGATGCCTGCCTAATCATACTCCTGGGTTGCTTATCTGCGCAACTCTGAAATTCCCACAGTACATTGAAAAGTGGCTGTGACACAATGGTCAATTCCTAAAACTTAAACTGTATTTCCATTTCCCAGTTCAGTATTACTGTCTGGCTTTTCTGGAGTCAGCCCTGTCAGTAAGCCCAGTGTTGAAGCTGGTAGCTCTTGCGTTTAATCAGTTCAGTATGTGACCGTCAGGCAGGCTCACCGGGCACTCGTCAGGCATATGCTGGGGAATCTAACACTGGCAAAATGTTTTACACCAGGTTCAAGGGTACAGGCCTAGGTGTTAGAGACACTTTTCTAGATGGCTGCACACTGATCAACAGCTTAACTTCAGTTTCTTTTTCAGACTAGGAGAACTGAACACAATGACCAGGAAGTCTGTCACTCTTAGTAAATTCAGTTACTGGCTAGTAGGTGCATTGCCTGGATGCCAGCAAAGAAGAAAGTGAGAGAAAACATTGAATGGGAAGATGCTTGCAACTGTCCAGCAAAAAGCAGTTAAACTCCAGCTTTGGTGCAAGCCATGACCAAAGTAATCGAGAGGAGAGGAAAAAATAAGTCAAATGTGCTCATGGCTGATTAAAATAAGTAAAGCACTGAATGAGTATATCAACTCAAATGATAGTAGTCTTGAAAAAAAATGGAAGAAGCTTTTAAGCAGATATCCAGATAAGCCAATAAAAGTGCAGAAATTGGATGTCGAAATGATGAAAAGTCCAGTGACTGGTCAAGAAGAGATGTTTCAAAAAATTGTAGAATTAGAGGACAGAGCATGTAGGAAAAACATGAGATTTTCTGCTGTACCAGAGAAACTAGAAGGAATAGACTGTAGTAATTTTATGAAGACACAAACAGGCAATTGAACTGATATTACACAATAGGAACTGTTAACTGAAAGGGTGCATCATATGTATACTCCAAGTCTGGCCTTGAGAAAGCAGCCAAGACCAGTTTTAGTAAAGATGCAAACCTACCAACAGAAAGAGTTGATCCTGACAAAACTGTGGCAAAAGGACAAAGTATTAAAGGTGAAGAAAGTAGAGTGTTGAAAATGATTATTCACTGTACTCCAGGCAGAAGAGAAACAAATGTATTCCAGTAATCAAGGAATGTTGAGAGGCAGGTGTGAGATTCAAGCTGCAGTATCCACCTGTCTTCTGAATATGTTTTTCTAGATCAGTCATTTTTTATGCAGAACAGGCTTACAGAGGAAATATAAAATGTTGTCCAGGAAAATTAGCCATCAAGCAGAATGGGACTCTGTTTCTAATGCTTCTTATAGAATATATAGTGAGACTTTGCCAGTGAAATCTTGTTCACTGTTACAAAGGGAAAAGCTTGAGAGACCGAGAGAAGCACGAGTTGACTAGAAAAACTGTGTGTAGCTTGGAACTGAACAGCAATCTGAATGTGGGAGATTGAAATGAACAGGAAGACCAGAAACATGGAAATTAGTGAATAAATGTGAGACTGCAAAGCATCAATCATATATCTGAGATATGGCTTTATAAGCAAGGTTGGGAATAGTTGACTTTGTTGACTTTGTTCAACTTGTGGGTAACAGTAAAGCATTTACTTTGTCATGTCATTAATATTTGAAAAGTCACTGAGGGAAAGAAGGAAAAGGTACATTAAGTAAAGCAATCTCTGTTAACAGTATTTCGATAAAATGTTTCACAATATAAATTACTTTATAGTAAAGCATTTTTAGTTCTTGTATGTGATAGTTACTAAGGTAAAGTGGTGCCTTTTTTGCCTTCTTCCTTTTTTATTAAGAAATGTAGGCATTACAGTGCAAAAAGAGGAGAAATGCTTCACAGCATGTGTTGAGGTGGAGGATGGGGTGTAAAAGTGCACATATATGTTGAGATGATACAGTCTCTCTTACTTTTGCATATGTGAATGTCTGGATTAAAATTTGTTAGGTTAAGCCGTGGGTCTTAAGTAGAAACAAGTAAATATGAGAACACTGAATATAATAGTTTCCCTTGAGCAGTACATGATTTTCAGCTTGTCTTTCAGGCTCATCAGAGGACTGATTTGTTTTTTCCTCTGGAGTTTCCATGGAGACAAGATAATAATATGGCACTAAAAAGCCAGGACACTGGTTTCTTCAAGGCTGAAGGGTAATGTTTTCTGAAAACATGTAAATTGTATGTTTTACATATATGGGGTGAGAATAAAGATAAAAAAAACAGACACTAATTAGTGTAAGTAGAAGCACAGCAATAACATGCACCTTAGCATGGATAACCTCAATTTCAGCTTAAATCCTTTGTTAGCAGCTATTTGTTTGGCACACGTTACTGTTAGGCGGGTTAAGCTTCATTATTTGAAGAGGGGCATAGTTGTGTGTGCTTGTAATAATTTAACAGGTTATGGAGATGTTCTAGGGGTGTTTTGTTTTTGTTTGTTTGAGGGTTTTTATTAAAACAAAAAAATTATTGTAAAATGTGACATAGGTTCCAATGTTAAGAAAAAAAAATGCATAAAAGGTTAGCCTGCCAAACAGTGGTTGGATGCATCACAAAAGTTGGAAATATGCATTTAAAAAGGTTGTCTATAATAGGTGGGAATAATGACTTCTTACCATAATGGCAACACTTTCCATATTCTATGCAAGTGGTCTTGCAAGTATAGACAAAAAGGAGAGAGTATTTAGATTAAGAAATGCATAGTGCAAATAGCAATGCCACAGTAGAAACATTTTAAAAGAACTGAGCATGTAAATTTAATTAAGAAAGGATTTTGGTATGAATATTCAACAGAATATCTGAGACAAAGGAAAAGAGATATACTTACATTAATTGCTAGAGTAGCTCCAATAAGTATGTAAGAGGAAAACCAAAGATAATTGCAGACCTGTGATAATAAGGGTCTACTGGCAAGGAATGAGGATTATGCTGGCATGTATTTATATGCCACCTAAAACTGCTGTTATGGAGTTTAAAAAAAATGAGAGGAGGAATCATCTTTCATCAGAGAATATTACTTATGGGTGGGGTCTGAAATTTGATTTGCAGCAATGAGGATGCATCAGGGGTGGGGCTAGAATGGAAAATCTAACAAAAGTGGGTAGATTTCTGAAGAAATTTATGAAACTATTTGGTATGAAATGTGAATTCAGTAGTAGGAACTCTAAGATAATTTGTGTATTATTCCCCAATGTATAGTAACTGGGCTAGACTAGGCAAATTATATTTCACAGGAAGAAGTGCTTTTAATTGAGAACTTTGACACATCCTATAACTACTTCAGATCATGTGCCACTAATTATTAAAATGCAGAGTAATGAGGTAAAGATGAAATGGTGGCCCTTCCCCCACCTACCTGTTAAAAAGAGAGGAATTTAAAGAATGGGTAGTGGAAATTTGGGAGTTATTAGGGATGATAGAAAATGCTTCACAAGTTATAGCTAGTGTGTGAGATAAAATGAAAGTGGAGTTTAAAATAGTTTAGAAGTAAAAGAAAGAGATCTGTTTAAGAAGTAGCAAGAATGTTTTAAAGGGGCTGACAAAAGATTATGGAATAAGATGAATCTCTTAGAACAAGAAGTGCAACTGCAAGTTACTAAGAGAGTACCTGGATAATATACACATGTTTAGAAAGATTGCTGTTAAGCAATTATTTTTTGATAACTCCAGAGCCCAGTGACTTAGGCAACAGAAAGTAGAAAGGGTTGTTGCTAATCATAGGGAACCTATGACAAGCAACCTATGACAAGCAAAATAACCAAAGATCCAGAAGAGTTGTTAAAGATCTTCTTCTTTCAGCTGCTCCCGTTAGGGGTCGCCACAGCAGATCAACTGTTTCCATTTCTTCCTGTCCTTTGCATCTTGCTTTGTCACACCAACCACCTGCATGTCCTCTCACCACATCCATAAACCTTATCTTAGGCCTTCCTCTTTTCCTGTTACCTGGCAGCTTCATCCTTAACATCTTTTTCCCAATATACTCTGCATCCCTCCTCAGCACATGTCCAAACCAACGTAATCTTGCCTCTCTGGCTTTGTCTCCAAACCTTCCAACCTGGGCTGACCCTCTAATATACTTATTACTAATCCTGTCCATCCTCGTCAAACCTAGTGCAAATCTTAACCTCTTCAACTCTGCCACGTCAAGCTCTGACTTCTGCCTTTTTGTCAATGCCACTGTCTCCAACCCATATAACATAGCTGGTCTCACTACCCTCTTATAGACCTTCTCTTTCACTCTTACTGGTACTCGCCTGTCACAAATCACTCCTGACACTCTTCTCCACCCACTCCATCCTGCCTGTACTCTCTTCTTCACCTATCTTCCACACTCACCATTACTCTGAACTGTTGATCCCAAGTATTTAAACTCATTCACCTTCACCACCTCTACACCCTGCATCCTCACCATTCCTCTATCTTCCCTCTCATTTACACACAGATATTCTGTCTTAGTCCTGCTGACCGTCATTCCTCTTCTCTCTAGAGCATATCTCCACCTCTCCATGGTCTCCTCCACCTGTTCCGTTCTCTCACTACAGATCACAATGTCATCTGCAAATATAGTCCATGGGGACTCCTGTTTGATCTCGTCTGTCAACCTGTCCATCACCATTGCAAATAAGAAAGGGCTCAGAGCTGATCCTTGATGTAATCCCACCTCCACCTTAAACGCATCCGTCACTCCCACTGTAGACGTCACCGCTGTCACACTACCCTCGTACATATCCTGTACCACTCTTACATACTTCTCTGACACTCCCAACTTCCTCATACATTACCACAACTCCTCTCTAGGCACCCTGTCATATGCTTTCTTTAAATCCACAAAGACACAATGCAACTCCTTCTGACCTTCTCTGTACTTCTCCATCAACACTCTCAGAGCAAACATCACATCTGTAGTGCTCTCTTCTGGCATGAAACCATACTGCTGATTACTAATCATCACCTCTCTTCTTAACCTAGCTTCCACTACTCTTTCCCATAACTTCATGCTGTGACTGATCAGTTTAATCCCTCTGTAGTTACTACAGCTCTGCACGTCACCCTTATTCTTAAAAATCGGTACCAAAACACTTTTTCTCCATTCGTCAGGCATGCTCTCACTTTCCAAGATTTCATTAAACAATCTAGTTAAAAACTCCACTGCCATTTCACCTAAACACCTCCATGCTTCCACAGGTATATCGAGTTGTTAGATATTTCTGAAATTTTATGAAAATTTGTATAAAGCAGAGAAGTGGGGAAATCAAGAAAAGGCACAAATAGAAATGTTTATGGAAGACTTAAAATATGCCAAGATTAGAGGTAGATGAGGCTCTACAATTAAGTTGAGATAGGATATGAGATAAAAATATTAATGGAGAACATCTGCAGGAAAGTCTCCAGGCATAGATGGTATGAGGGTGGAAATTTGGAAGCTAGGAGGGAAGAAAGTGATGAAGCTCTGGAAGGTTTTAACAGTATTTTAAAAGGAGGGGAGGCACCAACATCCTGGAAAAAAAATCTGAGGTGGCTGTAATATCTGAAGACAGCAAAGACCCATCAGATCCAGCTTCATATAAACAATTTCAATTTCAAACCACGATTATAAATTGTTTATATCTATAATGTCTAAAATAATGGCAAAGGCGATGCCAAAATTGATAGATGTGAATCAGTGGATTTTGTGGAGGGGAGGCAAACATTAACAACATTAATAGAACAATGAAGATCCAGAAGGAAGCCAAACATAAGAAAATATGTTGTTGACTGGTCTTTATACAGAGAAAACATTTGACAGAGTAAGCTGGGATTTTATGAGTAGGTTAATGGAAGCCTTTGCATTTCCTGATACAATGATAATGTTAATTAAAAGGATATATGGGGGATCAGAGGCCTAAATCAAAGTGGGAGGATTCCTCTGTGACAAGTTGTATTTGAGCAGAGGGACCAGGCTGGGGTGTCCTCTTTCCCCTTTGTTGTTTGCATTATATTTAAAACCATTGGCAAATAAAATTAGGAATTCAGAAATTCAAGGACATAATTGGTATGGCATTCAAAAAAGTTGGCTTTATTTGCAGATGATATAGTTTTGTACCTGACAGAATCAGAAAAGGACACTGCGGTGTTGTGGAATTATTTTGAGACTGTTCCTGTTTTTTTTTTGTTTTTTTTGGGGGGGGGGTATAAAATTAACGAAGGTTGTAGGCTATAGCTGTAAACGATGTACCCACACATGAATTGGTTCAACAATATACATATTTATGGGGATGTGATAAAATGAAGTCTTTAGCAGTATGGTTTAAAAAGGATTATGTTTGCTAAGGATATGTGGAAAGAGCCTAAATGAGATAATATAAAAGCTGAAAAATGGAAGCTCTTGCGTATGGATATGTTTAGCAAGATACAAGTAGTAAAAATATTTTTAGTCCCTTTAGTTTTAAACACAGGTCAGGTATACTTTTTATCAACCAGAGGATAAGTTGTAGATAGTAATTAATAAAGAGTTGAAAGATTTTATCTGGGAGGGGGAGAGGGCTAGAGTCAAGAGGGATAAGCTGATCTGTCCATAGAACAAGGATGTTTAGGATTACCTGATTTGAAAGGATATTTTAGAGCTACACAGTTAAGGCTCTTGTACATAATACATGCAAAAAAGCTACAATCCAAAGTGGAAAGGGATGCCAAAGCGGGGGGGGGGGTAATTCAAGAAATAAGGTTTGGACGCAGATCCTTAAGGAGCCTATGAATATATTATTTTCTATGACTGTTATTCGAGTAGCAGAAATTCTCCATTTCTGTGTTGGCTTAGTTCTTGGTATAAAGGAGATTTCTGCCAGTAGGAATGACTGCAGTTAAGGGTACAGAGAATAGGGCTAGAATTTACTGGAGGGAGCTGGCAAATGAACCAAGGTATTGGAAGCAAATAATTAGAGAGGGAAAGGTAATAGAATGGGAAGAGAGCAAGAAGACATTTGGATTGCAGGCTAGAGATTGCTTTCCCTGTCAAGAATTGATATCAAGAGTACAGACAAAGAGATAGGGAATCCTAAATGAAGGAAACACAGAATCCCTCGGCACTGAATTAAAGTAACCAACGAAGAACTCCAAGTAACAGAAAAGCAAAAAGACACGTTGGTCACACACAGTAGGCAACTTTAATACAAAAATAGTAAGCGCTTTCACAGAATCCTTCCACTTCATCAGACTAACAGTGAATGCAAAGAACATCACATTTAAAAAGGTTCACTATATCAAATTAACCTGTCAACAGTTATGCTAGTAATTAGAGCCCTATTAACACTAAAAAGGCTATAGCTGCAATACCTAATAGAAAATAGAAAATAACTACATTCATATCAAGTGGGTGGACATGTATAGCATTTAAATACATTGTATGCAAGATGCTTATAAATAAAAACAATGGCATTAATGCAGAACTTTATATAAAAATATTAATATAAAATCAATCAATTAAATCACAGTACATTTACTGTTAGTCTGATGAAGTGGAAGGATTCCGTGAAAGCGCTTACTATTTTTGTATTAAAGTTGCCTGCTGTGTGTGACCTACATGTCTTTTTGCTTTTCTAATCCTAAGTGAAGGACCTGCACTGGTTCAATTACTAATTGAATCTAGAACAGAAGCTGCTGTTAATGGATAATTAGTAGGGAATATAAATTATTGCACAATAAATACAGGAATCCGTCAGAGGATGTCAGAAAAGATTATTGGATGAGCAGTTCACAGAGAAACACTGGTGGGACATATGTAGGACTCCTAATTGCAACAAAATCAAAAAGACTTTGGATTTTTGCCTGGAAGTATTTGCATAGATGCTTTCATATCCAGAGCAGAATCCAGATATTTTTTTCTGGTAGCTGGCAAATGTTTGAGGAGAAGAAAGATGCAACTGGGAAAATGTTCTCAGAATGTAATGAGTTGCAAAACTTTAAAAATTCCATAAAGAGTATTCTGTTAGGAATACTGGGTGAGTAAATGAGCGTAACTAAGGAAGTTATCTTTTTGAGCAGGGATGCAGGATCTGAATTGCCTAGACAAAATAAGGCCTTGTTAAGTTTAATCCTGGTGGCTGCCAAAAATGCAATTACTAGAAAATGGAAAACCGTCTAAATCAACTATACTTAAAGTAGTGAGCATTGTAACAGAGATAAATGAAAAGGAAATTAGGAGTAAATTACATAGGAAAAATATGGAAATTGTGGGAACAATGCATGCAGAAAAATGTTTTGGAGGAAGAATGAGGTTTAAGAAAAGGCAAGAACTGAACAATGTTGCTTTGATTATATGGTGTAGAACAATATGTATGGTGTATAATGTTTGTAAATGTGAACTTAATATGGTTTTATTACTTTTATATAAATATACGTTTGCTTCTGTCACAATTTGATAATTCAATAAAGTTTTTTCTTTTTTTTTAATACATAAAAAATAACTGGGCACAGGCCTGTGTTTTCCTTTCATTGTCTCATATAAGGGTTGAGTGTGGACCTTGCATCCTGGCCTGAAATGAGCATTTGAAAGAGTTTTTTCATTTACTCACTGGACCTGAACATGGGGTCTGTTTTTGTTTTTTCATGGCATCTGTCTCCTCTGAATATTTTGGTCCTTGATGGTGCAAAGTACCCTACAGTGAAAGGAAACAAGAGTCATCAATTTCAGTTTTATTTTCTCCATGAAAGAGTCTTCAGTTTCATAGTTTTTTCTCAGTGACAGATTAGGGTGAGGAGGGACCATTTATACCCTCCCTCTCTCTCACTTTCTTGAGGACTCTGATTTCATTAAGTTTTTGCATCTTACGTGAGAGGAAGCAGATGGCATTTCCTGGGAATCTTGTCTCTTGACAAGCACATATATCGAAAGTGCTGTGTATATCCCATCAACTACCTTCTTCAGTTGTTTACCTGGTCTGACCTATGCAGATCGCTTGAAATGTTGTGGGAAGTCATCCTGACCACATGGTCAGTTGTTCCTGAAGGCTAAACTGTTTTTAATTCATATATTTATTCTGTTTTTTGACCAACCAAGATAATCCAGCTGATCTAAACCACATTTTTAGCAAAGGCCTAGGAAGAAAACGCCAGACACAGACCGTTCCCACCTGAGTATTATCATGTAGATGAAAGATTAGGCTGTGCTGTCCCTTCCTTGAGGTTAGTATGGGATTGTCTCCTTTTATTTCTCTTTTTTTCTTCTATCCCAAATAAGGGGGTAGGATTTGCTGTTATCCTCTTGCTTTGCTTGTGTCGGTATAAAGGTTTCTTTCATGGAGGATTAGCAGCACCTCTTATGTTTGCTGTGTTCCTCAAAAATGTGTGTTTTTCTGTCAAGTCATTGTGGATTGATGTCAATAAGCAATGATAGATACCGAGTTTCCTTCAGAAAATGCATGCTGATGCAAAACTTGCTTTTCATTCAGCGTAAGTTTCTAAGAGCAATAATTAAAATCCTGGCCCTCAGTTTGTATCTTTGCCCCCCCCCCCCCCATACACACCCACATTGTTCGGCTTTATCCATATTTCTTGCAGTACAAGGTATAGAGGTTTGGAGGCAAGCTTCTGTCAGGCTTTGCTTTTGGCTCAGGTAGACTATTTTATGAGACCTCTGGTCTCTGTATAAGGGGTTAATCTGCTCCCATTGCAGATCAAATTACACAACCGTTAAGCCTCAGAGGTTTCAAAGCTAGGTCTGTCTCAGAACCTCCCTTAAGAATGTTTTTCCTACTAGAGCCAACATCTTACCTAAAACATTCCCAAGTTGGCAAACATTTTTTGGAATCAGTCCTGTGACAGACACAAGGTTTCCTCCGACTTTCAGAATTTACAGAAATATTACCAAGGATCGCAGGGTATGTGAACTTCTCCATTACAGCATCCTTGAATTCTTGCCAGCAGGTATTTTAGCATACATCTCAGCTGTCCCTGATTTTGCACAATGGCTCTGATTTTTATTTCATTTTTATCCTGTTTCTTATAAAAGTTTTGATTTTTCTGGTAAATCACTGGGGATTGCAATCCATCAGTAAACACTCATTTTTATTCAGAAAATGTATGTACTATATATATATATATATATATATATATATATATATGTGTGTGTTAGTAGTAGTAATTGAAAAAAACATGCCCCTGAAGTTGGGACTTTGTCCCTCTGTTATTCTTAACTTTGTCACGATTCTTGAGCAAAGAAGCTGAGAGCTATGCCTTGTAGTATTCAGCTATATTTAAAATGCCTTCACGTTTTCTGACTTTTCTTGGTAAATGTACTTTACAGTGTAAAATTAGATGCAAAGATATGAAACAATGAGTGGAAGGTTTATTTATTTATTTATTTTTATTTTGATACCTGCAGGCACACATGCCATAGACTATGAAGTCCTTTGAAAACTGAATCCGTCTACGTAATACAAGGGCAAGGCTGTAGACTGCTACCGTTGTTAAAAGAAACCATGTTTGCTTGCTATGCATGTATCTATCTGTAGATCATACTATGAAAGCATAAACACCATCAATGAATCCACAGTTTGTTTTCATTTCTCAGCTACCCTTTAAGAAGGGGCTTTCCCTTTCAAATTTTGACTGTTTGTTAGCCTGTTAAAATAACACTTTGGCTTCAGGCAGCTTAATTTCATCCAGTTATGGAGTAATATATTGCCTTGAATCTTTCACTTATTTACGTTGGTAGGAATTGCAGCAAACCTTAAAATGTATGAAATCTGTACATACTTTGTAATGTTCCTAGCCATGCAGAAGGGATGTCTTTTTTTCTGGCACAGTTATGCCAGTTGGATGAGCATTTCGTCAAGTACTTTTTTTAGATTTCCTTAACATGCGTATACTATCCTGCAGATAAGTGTAGTGGTGTCTAAAAACAAGAACAGGATATGCTAGCTGTGATAAACTACCTTAACACTAAGAGTTCACTTGCATCAGCTTACAATTTTTTAGCAACTATGCCTCACCTGTATCCTCGTAAATCATATATTCACCCTGGATCCCTTAGCCATGTATTAAGGTGT
Source organism: Protopterus annectens (assembly GCF_019279795.1). Classification (NCBI taxonomy): domain Eukaryota; kingdom Metazoa; phylum Chordata; order Ceratodontiformes; family Protopteridae; genus Protopterus; species Protopterus annectens. Next base: position 193,935,180 of record NC_056731.1, read on the forward strand.
CCATGTGAACATTTCAAACTCTAGGTCCGTTACACCTACAAACATTTTTTTTTTTTTGCAACAGTTCTTGTGGAAAACAATTTCCAGCGGATCACATGTAACAATTAAGTATTCTAATCCTACAGAATATTTTATAGAAGGAACTAATACTTGAATAGTGCTGCTTACAGCAAGATTTAAGCTGTCTTGGCCATTGAGTTCTGTGCAGTGCCTTGCTGTGTCGAGCCTAATGCGGGTGCATGCTCACTCACTTACGTTTTCCAGCAAGAATGAGCACATTACTTTTCTGATCTCTCTCTGCATGCAGCTGCAGTCCTTGTCCTTCCTCAGGTGGGACTTCTATGATGAGACAAAACTACCCCCCTCACCTCAGAATAGGTCAGCTGCCATAAGCCATTTACTGCCATCCCTTCTTGTCCCAGTTCTCCAGCACCTAGGCCACTGTTCAGACTTGGACCTCTTTTGATCACAGTTTGAGCTGTATCCTACCAAATATACTAGTATGATGGACCGTGTGTGTGCTAAAATGCACCCCAAATATTTCTTGCCATTTTCCTGCAATTCTGTCTTGCTTACTTGTCACTTTTTTATGACTCTGATTAATTTTTGTTGCTTCTCCTTAGGCTGCCATTGAAAATGGGTTTGACTGGTAGACAGTTAACAGAAGTAAAATAAGTACACCACCAGTTACTCTTGGAGACACTAAAATCACTCTCCATAGATAACCTAGCAATCAGCTGGTTTCATTCTTATCTAAGTGGCAGACAACAAAGCTCTGTACTACGGAAAGATAACTTATCTTCCCTTTTACCAATCACTCTTGGAGGCCCCCTCCTATTATCCATCTTCATTAATGACCTGCACAAAGTCATCCCAGATGCAACATGTATTCAGTATGCAGATGACTCCACCCTAATTTGCTCTGCCACTTCCCCCACAGACTTACAATCTTTATCCCAAACCATTTTTAATAAAGTAGAGAACTGGCTCTCACTGGTCGCCGTCTACTCTTAAACCCAAATAATACCAAACTGTTACTCTTCTCCCCCACCCGCAAGGTCCCCTTACCACGTCTCACCACAACATCTAACAATGGCACCATAATTTCCCCAGAATCTTGTACTAAACTACTGGGAGTAATCATCGACAACAACCTTAAGTTTGATGCTCACATAGACAAAACTATTAAAACCGTTAATAAGAAACTAGGCTCTTTATACAAGCTTAAACAATTCCTAACCCTATCTGCTAGGACTGTTATTGCCCACACACATTTGCTATCAACCTTCTTTATGCCTCACCCATCTTTGTAAACCTAAGCAAATCAGACCTCAGTAAATTTACTAACTGCTACAATAATATTGCCAGATTTGCCACAGGATCAATTTATAGAACCCGTCACTGTCAAAACCTTATATCAGACTGGCTAGAACTACCCTATCAACTTCAGTATTGTTTGTTTGTGTCTTTCGACTTTTCCCGGTTAGGGGTCGCCACAGCGGGACTCCGGTCCGCTAATGATTGGTAGGTAATTTTTACGTGCCGAGTTACCAGCCCTGATGCACAACCTTCAACAAAGGTACGCCCATTCACGTATGTCTCCACGCAGAAGACGCTCTAGCTGAGAATCGAACCGGACAGCGTCTTACTGTGAGGCCAATTTATAGTCGTTAACAAAATTCTTTACCAACCAGACAATACACCCATACTGAAAAATATTATCACCACCTACAGTAACCTAAAAGCCCTCAACTCTTCCAACAGAATGCTAGTACAAACTGTTAAAGCCAACAATTCAGCTGGTGAATCACTATTTAACTCTGCCGGTAAAATCTGGAACTTACTTCCTGCAGAACTTACTACAGTTACCTCCTTATCCCATTTCAAGATATCCCTTAAACACCTAAAAATGTATTCGCTTTGACCCCTTACAAACCCTGACTAACCCCCAATCAAACATAAATAAACTATAAATGATAACCTTATTACAGGAATGAAACTCTGCTCCTCTAACTGTTAGCATTATGAATGTCTCTCACCTACTGGGAAGAATTAAAGTAAGGATGATATCGTGTCTCAACCATATATGTTAACCGTTACAAACTGTATATGTTTCTCCCACATCAGATCTAATCTGTAACTATTTCCTACTCAGCTAATAATTTCCAAATATTTCCTGTGCGCATTTGAGAAAATCGTGAACTTGTGTGTATGTATTGTTAAACAAATGTCGATTTTATGAAAATTCACTGTAATAATTTCACTGTATTTATACTTGTTATGCATGTTTGGAGCTTTTCTCCCTGGGCCTCCGCTGAAAATGGACCTGTATCCAGTCGGACTTTCCCTGTTAACAAATGTAAGATAAAAATTAGATAAGTAAAATAAAATAGGCACTGAATATTGTATGGAGTGGCCACTTTGTTTACCCACCTCACACTTTTCTGGCAGATTTAATTTTCAGAAGGCATGCTGTAGCATCACAGTCCACCCTAGTAAAAGAGGTTATAGAGAGAGTTTCAGATGGAAGGCAGAGATATTTTTTTGTTCTCATCTTTTTCTGCTGTGCAAGAGGTCAGAGGTAATTCTGACCAGTTCTCCACTTGAACAACGTTAGACTTCACCATCTGTTATGTGAAGTCATGTGTGATCACTGTGCAGATCTGGGTTCTGCCACTTGTGAAGGAAGTCTGGATGATGACAGACAGAATGGAGGCCCAAAGGCACATAAGGATGTGTGAGTTACACAGAAAGTTTTTTGGGGGGGAAAGGACAGTATTTTCAGTACAAAGATGAGCCTTTGGCTATTTCTCCATTTCTCTGATATTCACCAAGGTGTTAGCTTTAGACCCTGCAGCAGTCGAACACCAAGTCTTTCCCTCAACAAGTAGGTGGTGGTGATGGCTGCCTTTTAAGAGTTTCTTGAGGTTTGGTCAATCCCAGGGCTTACTGACTAAGAAAAGATGTAATTAAATCCAGGTTATGAATATTGCTGAACACTGTCAAGTCACATTACTTCCTTCCTTTTGGTGTGCTCTGGCAGCTGATGTTCTGGATTGTATCCTAGCAGAGGGTAAAAGCTGATCTTCACTTGCCACTTTTGGGGTTCTCAGCAGCTTCTTTGCTTAAAGAACTATAAGATGATCTTTGTGCTTAGTTGGTTTTCTGTTGCAGCAGAGCCACGATTCCTTGTTTGATGTGCGTTTGTGGTATCACATCTGGCTCCTGCTCCTTTGAGTGCTTAGGCTTTACCCATAGTCTTGACACTAACTTCTCAGATATGGTTTCTAACTTCAGATGTGTCTTTGAGAGACTGGGAAACCCATTTAAAACACTTGACCTAGGGCAGCCCTGGTCTAGCAGGAGAACATCTTTATATTGCTGACTATAACTGAGGGTGCAATTTCTGGCCATAAAGAATTGGGAAGTACTCCTGAAACCCAGGACAATTAGTGAAGTCAGAGAACCAGGTTAACAGTATGTTATCTGAAAGCAAGTCTGGGTCTCAGTGTGTCCTAAGCTTCCCGCTTCTGTATTTTTCTGTAGTAGTGTATATTATTGGAGATGATGCATCAGTGGGCACAGTAAACTGCAGTTTGTACTGCTCAAGTTGGCTCAGGAGAGCATGAAGGTAATGTTCTGAAGTGAGACATTACAGAAGTGAGATGTTACAGATATCAGCATGATGTTCTTCATCTCACATTGCTGCAGTCCTGACACTTGGGTAGTCCGCTGTCCCAGTCGGCCCGAATACCAAAGTATAAGGCTGACGTTGGTCAAGGCGCATTAGTCTGACGTCAGGACGTCAGGGTACAAATGCGCATGACCGACGTCATTTCCTCAGTATTTTTTGCCGCATGGTCCGATGCAGAAGCAGTTTTGCAAGTGCAGGTTGGCGTTCTGAGATTTTCCGAAGTCGGAGTTTCAGACCGAATCCAAGTTGGCTAAGTACCCCGTTGGGGAATATTTTGGTTTTTTCTTGCCTCAGTATTTTACCGGATGTCAGAAAAAGTGAATAACTGTATTTCTTGTGGGAAACAGATACCTCATAGGGATTACCATACCTTGTGTATACCTTGCTTAGGGCCTGAGCACGACGTTGTTGGCTGTCGCTCTTGTGCTAGATTTAACAAACGCACTATAAAGAGAAGATTAGATTGTGCCAGGTTAGTTTTTGGGAAGCGGTGTAATTATAAAATGCCGCCGGATGCTCCGCCCGCTTCGTCAAAAAAGCGCAAGGACAAAACAGCAAAGCCTAGGCTGGAAGAACCGTCCGTTCCGGACGCCGGTTCTTTAGAGGGCTCGGTGGAGCCAGAGGTTCAGCCAGAAATTTCTTTGGAATCCCAGGGAGAGACTTTATTACTGCAAGATGTGACCTCTCAGGAGGTAGGCCAGGCGGAAGGGGCTTCTCAGGTAGCTGTTCTTCCCTCCCTTCCTAAGGTGGTTAGGCCCTCCCCTGCTGTTTCCAAGGCTTCTCCCAGGGGCAGGCCAGGTTTTGTTTCAGGTGTTACCCCTAGTTCTTCAGGGTCTGTACCTAAGAAGCATATGCTTAAGATGGCAGAAGATTTGTTACAATGATTAGAGGTTCTATGCCCCCTCCTGATAAGAGGCCTAGGGTGGAACCTGAGCTTGGGAGTTTTGAGCAGTGTTCTGATGCTTCTGAGTCTTCGGCTGAAGACTTGCAGGAGTATTCCCCTTACTCTGATTCTGATATAGATGATTCTACTCCTTCTGCTTCTCCTCCTGAGGATTTTTCATTTTCAGAGACTCTTCATTCCATGAGGGAGCATTTTAAATGGGAAGGTCAGGATTTCTCTGATTCCAGGAAAAGGCTTAGGGAATTTTGTTTCTACCCCAGCATAGGCCTTTAGCTATACCTCCTGTTCTAGATGTGGTGGAGGATGTTTTGCAGAGGCTTCTCTGAACCCTGATTCTTTGCCTCCTGCTCCAGTTAAACCGGATAGATATTATAGGGTGCCTGAAGCTCATAAGTATCTTTTTAAGAGTCCTAGGGCAGACCCAGAAACTGTTTCTCAGGGGCCTAAAGGTGTTAAGGCTTCTGTTGTTAAAAATCCTGTTCCTCCTGATAAAGAGGCAGGGCTTTGGATAGATGGGGAAAGAAAGTGTATACTTCTTCCACTTTGGCCATGAGAGCTTTGAATTGCCAGTTTCACATGTTGAAATATCAAAATTATCTTCTTTCACAATTAAAGTCTAAGGTAGATGCTTTGGCGGAAGGTATTGAGTGTAAAGAGTTGCAGGATTTAGTTCATGTTTCTGAACAGGTGGGTAAGCATTCTTTGCAATGTGGTTTTGATGCTGTGCAGGCCTCTCGAGGGTGGCTGCCACTGGTTCGGTTCTTCGCAGGCACGCCTGGCTGAGGGATCAGAATTTAGCTGAGCATGTGAAGACAAGGATTTTAGATGCTCCTTTACAATCTGATGTGTTGTTTGGTTCGCCTGTGGAAGCAGTTCTAAAGAAAATGGAAGACAAGGCTAAGTCTATGCAGACTGTTAAAGATTTTGCAGGTTCAGCCTCCGAAGTTTAGTAGAAATTGGCCTACCAAGGGGTGGACATATCCTGCTTATGATTCCCAGTCTAGGGGTAGGTCTAGACGTGGTAGGGGCAGAGCTCAAGGTTCTTTTAGGCCTAGAACAGGGAGTTCACCTGCTCAGTCTTCTGGTGAGGGCAGGGGTCAGTCCTTTCGTAAACAGACCCAATGACCTGCCTTTTCAGCTGCCAGAATCTTCTCGTCTGGCAGCACCTTTGGGAGGAAGGTTGGCACTTTTCAAAGAAAACTGGAGTTTAATTACCCAAGACAGATGGGTATTGGATATCATCAAAGGCATGCCAGACATTCCTCCTCAACAAAGGAAAGAGGCTCACAGGCAAATTTCTCTGTTGCTCCAAATAGGGGCCATTCAGCCGGCTCCTGTGCCAGAAAGGGGCCTAGGATTTTATTCTCGCCTGTTCCTAGTACCAAAAAAGGGGAACACGTGGAGACCAATTTTGGATCTGTCTATCCTCAACACTTATCTGGACATTCCCAAGTTCAAAATGTTGACGTTACAACAGCTTTTACCTCTGCTGGGCAAAGATCACTGGATGGTAACTCTGGATCTCAAGGAAGCCTACCTTCATGTTCCTATCAGACGTATTTGCAGGAAGTATCTGCGTTTTCGAGTTGGGAATTCTCATTATCAGTTCTCTGCATTGCCCTTTGGCTTATCTACTGCGCCCAGAGTATTCACAAAGGTTCTGGCTCCAGTGATAGCTTTCTTCAGGCTAAAAGGAATACAAATCTATCCTTATTTGGACGATTGCCTGCTTCTGGCTCAAGGAAGGGACGTGCTTCTTCAGCATTTGGAATATGTGATAGCAGTGCTAAGATGCCTAGGGTATTCTGTGAACGAAATAAAGTCCAGTCTAGTACCCTCTCAAGACATGTGCTTTCTGGGTGTGAGACTGAATACAGCAACCCAGATGGCCTTTTTAACCCCGGACAAACAAAAGAATCTTTCTCTTTACTTCCATCAACTATCTCATCAGTCCGGGCTGACTGCAAGGACAGTCCTTCAAGCCATAGGGTTCATGGCATCTTGTATTCTGGTACTTCCCAATGCCAAACTGCATATGAGGAAGCTACAATGGTATCTCAAAAATGTATGGACACAGCACTGCCAGGATTTGGACACTGTCATTCAAATAATACCTTGCATTCAAAAGGAATTTCTGTGGTGGGCTCAGGAATGTCACCTAAACAAGGGACTCTCTGTGACCCGGCCAGAGGCGAGTCAGATTCTAACGACAGATGCCTCAGACACAGCTTGGGAGCTCATCTGAATGGAAAGTGGATACAAGACAAGTGGCCTGCCAGACTGCAGCATCTACATATCAACATGAAGGAGATGTTAGCAGTCCAGTTTGCATTACTGGCTTTCAAGGATTTACTTCTTCCAGGGCAGGTGTTGATTCTAACAGACAACACAACTGTCATGTGGTACATCAACAAACAAGGGGGAACACATTCTTATCCTCTATGCAGGCAAGCAATGATTTTGTGGGAGACTGCGCTAAGCTTGCAACTGAATCTTCAAGCAAGGTTTCTGCCAGGAGCACAGAACTCCTTAGCAGATGTGTTAAGCAGGCAAATCATGGATCCCCACGAGTGGAAACTGGATCTTCATGTATTTCAGACATTGACAGTGTCCTGGGGTACTCCAGACATAGATCTGTTCGCTTCTCCACTAAACCACCAGCTGCCAAAGTTTTGCACGAAAAGGTTTCATCACACAGCCTGGAAAGTGGATGCTCTTTCTTTCAGTTGGAAAAATCTTCATGTGTATGCCTTTCCACCCCTGCCTCTCCTCCCAAAGGTACTCCTAAAGGTCAGACAAGACAAGCCAAGGATGATTTTAATAGCTCCAGATTGGCCTCGGCAGCACTGGTACCCATTACTGAGGAGTCTGGTAAGGAAGCCTCCATGGCCCTTACCTTTGATTCCACACCTATTGTCTCAGAAGGACGGGCATCTACTCAATGTCAAGCTTCACTCTCTTCATCTAACAGCCTGGCATATTCTGTTTTGAACCATAGCAGGTCTCAGCTTCCTCAACAAGTTTTGAATGTGATTATGGAAGCCAGAAGACCTAGTACAAGGAAAGTGTACGCAGGAAAATGGAAGAGATTTTTATTTTGGTGTGCAGCAAAGGATTTGGATGTTTCTGAGCCAAATTTGAGTGTGGCTCTTCAATATCTTACTGAGTTATTGGACAAAGGTTTGTCTTTCTCTTCCATTAAGATTCATGCTGCAGCAATTTCAGCTCACTATGATTGTGACCCACCATTGTTTTCTCATCCTTTGTTCAAGCAATTTCTTAGAGGGGCAAAGAATATAAGACCCCCAATAGAGCTCCTACTCCTGCTTGGGACCTCAATTTTGTGTTGGAGAAACTCACTCTACAACCTTTTGAGCCTGCAGCTACTGCTGAATTGAAATATTTGTCATGGAAGACTGCTTTTTTGTTAGCCATTACCTCTGCAAGAAGGGTGTCTGAATTGCAGGCCCTTATGGCGGTTGAGCCTTTCCTGATTTTTCATAAGGATAGGGTATCTTTACGTACTAATCCTTCCTTTATGCCTCAAGTGGTTTCTAGTGTGGCTTTAAACCAAACTATTCATTTACCTACCTTTTATGCAAATCCCCAAAATAAGGGGGAAAAGATTTTGCACACTTTAGATGTACACAGGCAATTACGTTATTATTTAAGCAGGACTAAGGATTTTAGGCAGTCTCAGCAGTTGTTTGTTTCTTTTGCTTTGAGTTCTCAGGGTAGGCCTGTGTCAAAACAAACTATTTCTAAGTGGATTGGGTTTTGCATTACTTTCTGTTACTCCCATCATGGCAAGGAGATTCCAGCTGGGATTAGGCCTCATTCCACTAGGGCTACTGCCACTTCAACAGCATTTCTAAGGGGGGTGGCAACTAAGGATATTTTGGAGGCAGCTACTTGGAGTTCAGTGCATACCTTCTCTAAGCATTACCACCTTCCTCTCTACTCTAAATCTAGGGCTGGTTTTGCCACTGCTATTTTACAGGGCATGTTGTCAGCTCCTGCTTCTTTGTGATTTGCCATCCTCCCTTACCTCTGCTTTGGGATTCTACCCAAGTGTCAGGACTGCAGCAATGTGAGATGAAGAACATAGTACAGTTTTGTACCTACCATAAATGTAGATGTTCGAAGATCCACATTGCTGCAGTCCAATTTACCCTCCCTCCTTCCCCTCTGTGTTTAGGGGTGGTTGTGTGGGTAGGATTGTACCTTTCTGACTTTGTATATATTGTACATATATTTGGTACAGGGGTATTTGGTGTGTTGTTGTTTTTTGGTTTGGCCTTATCTTTTTAGGGTCTTCTGACATCTGGGGCAAGAAAAGACTGAGGAAATGACGTCGGTCATGCGCATTTGTACCCTGACGTCCTGACGTCAGACTAATGCGCCTTGACCGACGTCAGCCTTATACTTTGGTATTCGGGCCGACTGGGACAGCGGACTACCCAAGTGTCAGGACTGCAGCAATGTGGATCTTCGAACATCTACATTTATGGTAGGTACAAAACTGTACTTTTTCATCCCAGTCGAACACTTTATTTCCCAGTTTCTAATCCATTCAGTGAAGGGTGAGGTAGTGGGTAGCCAATACCTTGTTCATGCTGTAGCTTCTGGTGAAGTTCTAGAAGAAAGGTAAAAGCTTGTTTTTGGTAGCTTGTCCAAAAAGTAATTTTCTTTCAAAACGCAGGTCCCTTCATCATTGTGGAAGGATGCCCACCTCCATCTGAGGGCTTGTTTACTGAAATGTTGCTGATTCAGCCTTCAGACTGACCAGAAAATATTTCATGGATTCTGGGAGCTGCAGATAAATCTTCCATTAGGTCACTTATAAGGCCAAGTGGAAAATGTGTCCATTTAGGCTTATAGGTATTCCCTGTTTCCAACCTGCTTTTCAGTTGAGGTGCCCCTTTCTGTATCATGCATTGTTTATGATCTGGACCTCAGTTATTTCCCTGTCATGGTCCACACTTTTTTGGCTTTTTGTGAGTGATAGAAAGCAGAATTCTTAATTTGTTACAGACTAGCAGAATTCTTCAACATAGTCTCCAGTGATGACTCAGTTTTTGCTAGAACTTTATGATAGACATGTTGTTACATCTGTTTGAACTAATTAGTTCAGCAGATCTGATACTTTGGAATTTTTTTCTAGTAACCACGTCAGTTTGGTTAAGTACATTTCTAAGCTGTAAACTTTTATGGGGACAGTCTTATCTTTGAGGATCTGGTCATCCTAAAGGAGTAATGCTTGTTTTTTCTTGAAAGGTTGCTAGCGTGCATATATTTATTTGGAATGCTGGTAGCAGTAGTTTTAAGCAAATACATTATGTCCACCAAAATGATGACCTATCACCTGAATCTGTACCCCATAACACCTTTCACTGTTGCCCAGATTATTCCCACCTATTCACTACCCTCTGTATAAATATCTAAACAAATCTCCTCATATCCAGACTAAAATATGGCAGGATACATCCCATATAGCTTAGGCTGCTGCAACTGTGATCAGTTTGAACATCTAGTGTTATGGTAGGCTTACTGACACAAACATACTTTTTTTTTGTTGTTTGCATGGATCAGTCTTCGCTCCTGCTGTGTTTGTACTTCACTCTGTTGACTCCAGTCTAGTTACATTCCAGCTTGTTTAGTTTCTTTTCCTGTAACATTTGCACAGCTTTACTTAAAATCTACCCTGTATCTGTCCAGTTACTGTTTACTGAAATGCTTCCCATGTTGACAACTGTAGAATATTTGCTACGTTACTCATTGTTTAGTTTAGCAAACATTTTCCTGTAACCTTTGCTTGACTTTCATACATTTCTGCTGGTTTTAGTTGAATATACCTTTCCTATAACGCTTGCTTAGATAACCACTGTCTGTGTCGCTGTTTACTGAAATGCTTAATGTGTTGACTGCTTATGCTGATTGTACATAACTGTGTTGCCTGCTGTTGCTTGTTTGAGCTTTTGTTAGGATGGAGCTTCCCATGCGATATGTCTCCACTGTAAATGGGACTATCCCAGTCAGAAAGTTTGGTTAGCAAAATAAATAAATAGAAGTAAAATCTGAATAGCTATGAGTAGTGTAAATGGTGTGAAATTCAAGATGACAGATTACAAATTTTTGTAGGATATCATAGATGTATAATATCCCAATGTAGACATTGGGGTTTTTACAGACTTTGAAGCAGACATTCGAGATGTAAAAAGCAAAAGTTGCATTTATTATGCCCTGTCACTTATGTAGGCATTAAACTATGAAATGATCAAATGTTTCTCTTGTGTATACACACACACACACACACACACACACACACACATATATATATATATATATATATATATATATATATATATATATATATGTGTGTGTGTGTGTGTGTGCGTATCTGCACTTTTCTATGTATGTTCACTTCTCACCTATGAGCCCAGCTCATGACTGAAAAGGATTAGAAGACCCAGACCACTTACCCTGTCAATAAATAGTAATTATACAGTGGCAGGTCGTTTGTATTCAAAGATGATTATGCTGATGGAACAGCCCAACCAGAGTGCCCGTTGCAAATCAAGCATATAACAATAGAATAAAGTCTGGCCACTGAAGAGCCATTGAGCGGCCAACTTTCTGTTGGAATATGCTGAGGGACAGTGCAGTACAGAAGAAAAATTAGCTATATTCTCAAAAATAAAGAAACAGAGATGTACCTGATTTTCCTTGCATTTCTGCACTGTCCCTTATAAATTCTCAACAGAAAAAAAAAGATTCTCTTTTCTTCGATGCTTCTCCTGCACTGTGCAAGTTGAAGATGCAGTAAACAAGGAAGGAGGAGGAGGAAGACTAAAGCGCCGTTATACGAAGACATTATTTAAGAAAGGTAAGCAATTTCTGTCTTAAATAATGACATCGTATAAGAGCAAAAAAACACACTCATGGGAGTAGGTATATCAGAATTTAGCCACAGTTGGCTTTGATTGACCACTTGGGCTTTGCAGCACATTTTCTTTCCTTACATTTAATAACTTTCTTGCAGTAGGAGGGCAGTTTTTTTCTGAAACCCATGAAGTCTGGTAGTCTTTCCCTTTTCTGCATCCCTAGTAGTTGTCTTGTACCTCCTATGCATATGAAGGAGTGCATTGATTGCACACCATTTTCGGAGTGCTGGAAGAAACGAGTCCGATCTTGTGTGAGCCTTTTACCACCACTGGCTCCTGATGCAGCCAGTTAATGAGGTGGCTGACTGTTCTGGATTGCAGCTACATATAACATACAGTCAAAGACATTTAAAAACTGTTAAGTGAACAAGGAAGGAAGCTTTTTACCATAAGTTTTCAGTTAAAATAATTTTTTCATATTTAAGAAATTCAGTACCATGATTAAGTTGCACCTTAACAAAGTATTGTGTGGTCTGCCTTTGAACCTCTGTAGGCATGGATGAGTCAAGGCATCAACCCTCATAACTAGAGCTCCAGGAGAGGAGCAGTGCAGTTAGTTTTGAAGGTGTGAATGAGTTAACCAATTATACTGGTAGAATCTTGAAAGGATCCAGCAAAGGCTAGATGTTGTCAGTATTCAGCTCTGCGGTGTATTGCTTGGTAGCTGCCTGGTTCAGGTCTCTGAAAGGCCACGCTGCTGTTCTGCTTTTCAAGTCTTTTCACTTTTTTGCCTTGGATGTCTGCGTATCTGTTATTTGCACTGTGTTTTCCTGAAGTTATCACATCTCGCTTAGTGGAATGTGGTGGAGTTCTCTTCTCATTATTTTCACTTTAGACCGTGTTCTTTATATGGTTATTGTTGTCTTTCGGCTTTTCCCGGTTAGGGGTCGCCACATCGAAACTCCGGTCCGCTAATGATTGGCAGTAGATTTTTACGTGCCGAGTTGCCGGCCCTGACGCACAACCTTCAATGAAGGTACGCCCATTCACGTATGTCTCCACACACAAAAAGCTCGAGCTGAGAATCGAACAGGACAGCGTCTTGTATGGTGAATGTAGTAAAAATGTTTAGCTGGCCAGTGTCGCAAGTGTTAAAATGCAGAAGTGTGTCTACCAGCCAGAATGTTGCCCTTTAATGGAATGAAGGGATTAACTGGTAATACGCGAATAAGAAATCTGCAGGGTATTAGGGGAAAAGTAGACATTTATTGTATAATACTTCACACACACTTCATTTCTCTTCTGTCAGATTTTTTTAACCATCATAAAATACTATTTTCTCTCTGCCCAATAATTTAGATTTGACTTCCTTGTCCATCTTATAAGCCTTTTGACAGTATGAAATGTAAAGTTGGAAAGTTACTAAGGATGGATTTGTAAATAAATAAAATTTTCTTTGGCACGCAAGTCACATATGGTACAAGATGATTTCTTCTCATTTACAGAATCTTAAATCACTACTGCTAATAGGTACACTTTTTGTATGAACCTGTTATTGCTCATTCGCTTAGAGAAAGAAGACGACTGTAACACCTTGAGGACACATTAGTTCTGAAATACAGCGTCTTTCCACTGCAGACAGCTTGCTGTAGTGCCTCCCCTCCCCCTCATTAATTCCAGATTCTATTCTTCGCAGGTAGAGTTCTGACTTTGCAGCATTCAGTAGTTACCCATAATGCATTAATCATGTCATATTGGTGAGGAGCTGCTTGTCATTTATGTTCATTTGTAGGGCACTTACTACCTAAAGGCTTTAATCCACTCATGTGATATTAGTCTGTCACTTTAAAAAAACACCTATTAACACTTCAGCGAGAACTCCCAATGACTAAATTGTATTTCCTATACTAATGGAAAGTGGCAGTTAGGAAGCATGTTTGTTTGTGTTAAAGTTTTCTCATTTCATAATACAACATTTCTGTCTTATTTTGGTAAGATTTTAACAGAAAAATGAAAGAGAGAGTGATGTTTTGGAAAAATAACAATTTCATGATGTACACTGCTTTTAATAAAAACTGCATTTCAGGGGGACAGGAGTAAGACAATATTCCTGCTGCTGCATTGTAGCACGCAAGAGGCCATACACAACAGTGGGTACGTTAGGGTAGCGTTACAAAGGGATTAAAGTGCCAGTGTTCAAGAGGAACTGGAGAGAGTTGGACCACTCTGAACTTGCTGCTAGAGGCAATCCTCCTGTACATTATGTAGTAGCATCTATGTCACTATACTGTTACTTAGATTTAAAACCGTTGTAACTAGTGTTTTTCTTAGGTCAAAGTTGGTGTCCTAAGAAATATAGGATTGTGTCTTAACTTTTGGTCGTGGAGGGTGGTACACCTTGCCTTACTACTCCATAAAGGAGATTTTAGGGACCTGGGATGTTGAGGGAGACATGCAATATAAACCATCAGAAGTGTTCAGAGCTGCTTGAAACAGAGGAAGTAAAAGAAGGGTTCAGGGTGGAACGGGAATAGTAAAAAGCCTGTAGAAGAAGCAAAAGCCTACAATTTAATAAGTTCTAGTCGATGGCAGGCATGTGCTTCTAGACTTCGTATTTTGTACCTTTGTGATATAGTGACGTCTGAAGAAACTTAAATCATCTAAAGTATGAAAGTAGTATTTTTTGTTCACTTGGGAGATTTATGAACTTGCAAACAATTTAGGGACTGATAAATGCTTGTACTCCATCCAGGAAGAGACGACACACAGTGATGTCAAATGTGATACCACCCACTCCTGAATGGCGTACATGGGATGTCATTGTTGCTCCTCTTTGCCTCCTATCTGTAATCCAGGCTGTGCCCAGGAAGACTCATCACCTCCATCAAAAATTGCCCAGCCTGTATGTCAACCTCCACACATTCTAATTGGTCAGGAGAGCTAGCACATACCTACTTCATCCCAACACCAGCCAACCGTTCCGGCAGCCTGTGCTTTTTCAGAGCATGGGTCACCAGCAGTGCATTTGAACATCTATCTCTGTGCTAGATGCCTGGCTGACATTCTGCTTTTTCAGATTTACACAGTATGCATGTTGAGGCGTTTGAGAGAATCAAAATCCAAGATGCCCAAGTCTGATTGATGCATCTCTATCATCCATGACTGTTCACTGCAGTTTCTGTACTGTATTGTCGCTTTTATCCCCTTTCTGTATTAATTTTTGGTCATTTTTATCACATTTAGTAGCTCTTTCTCTAACTGTATTTAATATCTTTGTAGTGCATGGAGCAGCATGATTATGCTTCAAAATCGGGGAAAAAAGGGAAACCTGTTAAGTGCTACTGTAACAAGACATCCGACCGTAACAACGTTTTCACAGGTGTGGGACATTTGTTACACATCCCCTAAGCCCTGTAATGGTCCAGTATTAGAAAAGGGATGTTACTTCACTTTCAGAGGTCCCTTAATCTTTTCTCATGTATTGAGGATAGTTTACAAACATCCGTCTGTAAGTAACTTATTTAAATGAGTGCAGTATTTAAAAACTGTTCCTAAATTTTCCCAGCAATTATATTTGCTTGCTGTCTTTGGGACAGCAGTTGCTAAGTACTTTACCAGCACTTTTTTTTCTGTAACTTAGTAGTACATGAAGTAGATAATACTCCATGCGCTGCAAAGAGTTACAATTGCCTCATTGATCATAACCATGGATGCTAAAATTCACCTTTCGAGTGAATACACAAAATAACGTAGTTACGATTGGAGACCTCATCATAACCCTCTATATTATAAAGTTGTTGATACCTTTTCTTTCTAATTTCTGCTGCAATTTAGCCTATCTTGGCACTTTGACAGTTTCCCAATGACCTTTTTTTTGTTATTTTGCTGTTACTTTCTTGTGAGGATTAACTCTGAAAATGTAAATGAAGTTTACAAAAATGATCAATTCATTTTTTAATTTATTTTATGACTACTACTGTCTGTTGCACGAGTTCCCTTTACTGTGTGTTGTATTAAAGTGATTCATAGTATAAAGCTTTGGTGTGTTTTTGTGCAGAAAATAATTGGGCAAAAAATACATTTGATTAGACTGTTTGCATCAGTGTTTTATCTTACAGTTAGCAAAGCAACAGAGAACCCAAAATGTTTGAACGGACTTGGGATGGCAACCAAAGCAGCATATGGAAGGAAGAGAACCCAAAATGTTTGAACTGACTTGGGATGACAACCAAAGCAGCATATGGAAGGAAAAGAAAAGGAAAAACACAAATGGCACAAGGGCGACTCATTGCATGGGATGTTGATAGTTACTGGTTCAACAAATAGCTGTAAAAAGCACATGCGACTTGAGTAGCAGTAGAAGCGTTGTTTTAGTTGTGTGTCATGTTTAATGTTTCAAAACAAAACCGTTCAGGAGACTGCAGTAATTAAGCTAAGGCAAGTTTTGTTGGCTAGATGATGCTGTAGACCCAGTTCTTGGAATACAGAATTTGACCAATTAAGTTTGGCGTTCATTTGAAATCTTTGCCTGGTAGTAGTTTTGATTTGTTAACTGCATTATGTCTGTTTTGATACGTTTGCTCAATAAAGATAACTTATAAAAAAAAAAAAAAAAAAAAAATCTTTGTCTCATCCCAGTCCTGTTGCACGTGGCCAAAGAATGTTCTGCAGACTGTTGAAAACAAAAGGAGGAAAAGTGAAAAGTTCAAGTTAAGCTTGGCATCAGTACAAAGCAGTTCTCATTTGGATGCTGTAGTAGTCAATGACAGAACTGATGAATATATAGCCAGATTTCAGTTTAAAAAGCATACCACTCTTTCTGCTTTAAAGCTAGCTTACTTAAAATGTACTACTTAACAGAGAAAAAAACAAAACAAAATATGGAAATGTACTGTTTGCCTTGTTAGGAATTAAAGCTTGATTCACGTTCCTGAACTGGCTCAGCATGTTACTTGATCCAGATGGATATCCATGGTGCTTTTCCTTGCTTATCATTTGAAAGCTGTGTGTTATGGTGCACTGGTAGGATATGTCCAGTAGTAGGGAAAGCTGGTTAGATAGAAAGCCTTACAGAAGGTGTTCGCTTTTGAGTTCAGCATGTCTTACCACATTCATGGTACAAGCATGGAGTGTTCAGTCCTTTTATATTTTTTGTACATTTTGTTATCTTAACAAGGTTTGCACCCCCCCCCCCCCCATCTTGGCAAAAGTGCTGGTTAAGAATTTGGTTTAACTAGTATTAATCAATTTTCAAGTATTAAAAAAAATCGAAGTGTCACTGAATGTTTGATCTGTGTCAATGATAAGACTAAGTCTGCTAAAAACTATGCCAGCCTACCTTAACCCCTCCCCTTTTCCCATAATGCCATACACCTAATGACCTAGTTCTGGATGTTGACAGTCTGTCAAACTGTGAGACAGTCCTGGGCTACCTGTTTTTTGTACAGTCTTCAGATTTGATTCCCTTGTGTCCCTTTTCAAGTCATTTACTCTACCACCTTTGTTCCCATGTTTCTTCTTTTCTTTAGATAAGCTTCCTCAAAGCTGAATAGACTCCTGTTCCTACCTTGGCACCATTTTATGAAGCTTGCCATTTTGTTGTTGGTGATTAGTGAGTTAATGATGGAAAAGAAGCAGGATTCCAGTCTTTAATGAGGTGAATTCCCTTCCCCCAAAGGATAAACATAGTAAGTTTACTAGAAGAGGAACACCAGACTCATGCCACCACTCCACCTTAAGAGAAGAAGAGACATTTGGAGTTGGAAAACCTTTGTTTTATAACTGTTTTGAGTCCTTGTCCAAAGTTTCTTCATGTCTGTCCAATACCTGTTCTGCTGAACAAGTAAAAATGAAATTAGCTGTGCATGAAACAAAAGTTTGCTGAGGATTATGTTTCTACTCTGGATGTGTTACTTGTGGAACAGTCTCCTGCTTAAATCCAAGCATACTGAGGGTGTGGCTTCCTTGAAGATGCCCCCCGCGCACACACACCCTCTTTCCACTGAGCTGGAAGTGTTTCCTTATTTTATCTGAGTCTTAGCTTTATGCTTCCATTTCCATTCAGAATGTTTCAGGCCCAGCAGGTAAGTATCAGTCTACCTGGACTACAAAATGATATGGTAGACATTTTATATTCAGCAGATGTGGTCCTAGGTGTCTTCCTCTGCTAACATCAGGGGCTTGACAACACCTTCTTTACACACTTTTCCAAATCTGGGGCCTTACCCTTCCTCACAAGGGTCAGTGTGAGTTTTATTTGTTCCTCATGGAGGTCCGTATGAGTTCCATTTCTTTTTCAATGGGGCCATGAGTTCCGTTTCATTCAACCATCAGCTGACCTGTCATTGGTGATGTAAATATCTACTTTAGTTATGTGAAAGTACTGTAATACCAAATAGCTTGAAAATATGAGGCAGTAAGCAAAGAGGAGCTTTAATTCAGTCTGTGGTTTTCCTGCCTATATGCTGTTCGGAGTCAGGAGGATAGAAGTGTCTTAGTGCTGCAATGCCTTTCTTCTTCTTCTTTGTTCTTCAGTGTGTTTCTGCCTTTTTTTTCTATTTTCTGCATCATAAATAAAATCACTTCTTGCAATGTATTTTGACATTTTGCTGCTGCCTCTGCATACTTAGATATGGATTTTTGCTTCATTAGTGGTAGTTTCTGTTTTTCTGTCAGGTTTTTACACACTGTTCCTGTTAAGTAATTCCACACGCACTGTTCAGACAGTACTGCCTTGAATGAGCAGACTTTGAGCTCCATGGTGGCTCATCTGCAGTAGTATGGCTAGACCCCCCCCCCCCGGCTTATTATTTAAGAAATCTGATAGGATACAGTCATGGAGGGGAAAACCAGCAGTTGCATTCCTATGCCTTCTACCTTTTCTGCCCTGTGCCAGCACCATGCCCTTAATTTCATCAATGTCATCAAACATTGTGGTCTTGAGTAAAAGGTGAAGACCTTTGGCTCTGAATCCTAATCAAGAAAAGATCACTTGATATCTGCAAAGCTTTTCTTTTTCCCTTCTCACTTAACCATGTGAATAACTCGCACTGTGCTTTAGTGTGGTACTGCGTAGCATTATATAATGCCCGCAAGGCAAAGTCACTCATCAGTCATAACAAACAACTCAGGGGAACAATCAAGTCCACCAAAGCCAACTTTGAGGCAGAAATAGCCTTCCAGGCTAAAGATAACCAGAATGCATTTTTCAGTTATCTAGGCAACCTTAAAGGGAACACCCAACAGTGTGTTGAACTAATAAATGGAACTTCCTAAACTGAATCGAGGGATATAGCAGATTTGCTGGCTAATAAGTTTAACTCTGTTTCACCCCATATCACCCCTAATTTCCCCCCAAGGAAATACCCTCTACCACTTCTCCAACTATCACTAAAGAACAGGGGTGTAGCCAGTTTTTTTTTAAAGATCCCTCACTGCTGCCCTATCATAAAAAGAGCCCCACCCCACTTACGTCAGCTCTACTGCCCCACACTTTTATCTGTGCTACCCACCCCCACGTGATGGCCCATGTGCAAGCCAGTATAGGGTCACACAGTAGTAAAGCACTCAACATATGGTTATATACTGGCTTGAAATACCACACTTGTCATTCAGCTTCCTGTCTGAAGTTTTATAACGTATCTGTATTCTGATAAGAGTTGCATTGCAAAACCCCCAAGGACAACAAACAACACAGGCAGTCCCACAGACATTTGTCCACAAAGTTTAACTGGCACTTAGTAGTGTTACACTTGGACAAGCCTTTGTAGCACATCAAGGTAGCCAATCCCACAGAGGTCTGTTTGCATGAAAGCTTGTACACAGCACAGCTCATTTGTATATTCTTTAACTTCTTTGATTGTCAGGGCGAGCCATTTGTTGCTCTGGTTTCATTTGCTTAATGAGTAAATGTTACCAACCTAAATCATTCACAGGAAGCGGACCTCTGCCACTCAAAATCAAAATGCAGCACACAAAGCATGCACTAAATATATTACATTGCAATCTTACTCTCTCTCGAAGCCTCAATCTCACACTTAGTGAGACATAGCTGTTGGTAAGGCACCAGCCCAGGTTGTAATCAGCCTCATCAATATAGTAAACCACACCTTCTGCCAAGCCCAGACCATCACATGAACTTAGCTCAACACACTTGCATACATTTAATATGACTATCAGGGTGCATTATTTTGTGCTGCAGTTTTGGTTCACTCAGTGTTGAAGTAAACATTTTGCAGAAAAAAAACTCCGCTAGTCCAAGTCTAAACTCGGCATACATTAAATTTGTGCTCAAATCTTCAACATGATATCTGGGGATGCCATTACCTGAATTGTGGCATTGAATTTGTGCAACTCTGATCCAATATTTGATTTGTAAAAACATTTGAGAAAGGACATTTGCAAAAGAAATTGTAGAAAGAAGGATCCTTAAAATGACTACCTGAGAATTTCATAGCAAACATCTACATTGCTGTACAGAGCTGTAATTTTTTTAACTATCAGTTATTTAAAATGTGTATTATATTTTTGTTCTGCAGCAGGACTAGCCACCCAGCAGTGTAAACTGTGGCTCTAGATGATTGTCACTGTTGAAGTGACACCCTGACCTTATGTGCAACAATGGGAAAAGGGGTTGTGGCTGGATTATATTTTTGTGAATTCATTTCAACAAATTCCCAGGCTGCTGTTAAGATTTAACAGTTTGAGGTCAGTTTTATTAAAAAATCTGTGAGCTACCACCATCAACTACTCGAGACACACTGAATTTGTGCAACTCAGATCCAGAGTGCAATTTACAAAAATGACTGTAAGATGGCATTTGAAAGGGAATAATTCAATGACATGCAGTAGAGTGGTGAAGGGTTCCTAAAATTTCATGCAAATATTTAATTAGTTAAAATTGCCAATGGACTTTATAATTTTTGTTTCAATACATGACATTATCTCTGCTAAAACTTAACATTTTGAGCTCAGGTTTTCCACATACTGTATGTAGACTACCACCTGACCTACAGCACTAAACTGGCACATTTGGGATCCAGAACAGGATTTGCAAAATGACTGTTAGATAATATAGACTTGCACAGTAGCTCACAAGAGTTTCTCAGAAGGGTCCTTTAAATGGCTTCCCTGAACATTAAAAAATAAAATACAAAAAATTAAAATTGTACACAACAGCCAGTTAATTAAATTGGGCAGGGGAGCACTTTTTTT
>NC_056731.1:193956374-193996022 GCF_019279795.1 Protopterus annectens
CCTGAGTCTGAAAAATCCTGGCCCTGCCATTGAAATTGTTCCCTCATAGCATACAAGGTTTCCCCAAAGGAAAATTCCTCAGGCGGAGAGGCAGAAGGAATGGACTCTTCAGCATCAGAGTCTTCATAAGGAGAAAAAGGGCCCTCTGGAGGGTTAGAATTATCTGATTCATCAGAGGAGTCATCTGAAGAGACTGGCTCAGGGGGGCTCTACCCTAGGCCTCTTCTCTGGAGGTGGGTGAGAGGCCCTGTCTGGGTGTGGTTGGGATCCCCGGATTAAAGAAATGAGATCCTCTGCTAGACTAAGCATTTGTGAACTAGAGCTAGGCCTGTGAGAGGGGGTCTTAGCAGGCAGAGTTTTGGCAGATTTTGCTGCTTTAGCCCTGGCAAAGGCCTTAATCAACATGGATGCAGGTGGCCTAGCAGCTCCACGTGCAGGGGTAGAAATATCCAAAGGGATAGTATCAGATAAATCCTGAGAACCTGCAAGAGCGGGTGGGATTTCAGTAGCAGATTCAACCATGCTGGATGAGGCCTCAGTAGGAGGTAAGCTTTCGGCCTAAGGAAGAACCGTGGACTCTGTTTCAGCCGAAACCAAGACACTCGCGGTTGGCTTAACCGCGGTTTCGGCCGAAACCGCGGACCGCGAGTGTCGGTCCTTTTCCTTGCGCTTTTTAGAAATTTGCATAGTCGGAGGATCCGACGGCATAATGTAAGCAAAAGCGGAGCTGAAACACTCCTCAGCAAATTCCGACCGACGTCTAAGCGTCCGTCGGTTGAAAGAAGCACAGGCTAGACAAGCTGCTACGTCGTGGTCTGGGCCTAAACAAGGTAAGCAGTAAGAGTGGAAATCTTTATGAGGTATTTGTTTCCCACAAGTTAAACAGTTATTCACTTTTTCTGACATCGGCTGAGGCAAGAAAGAGTCCCCAACGGGGTACTTAGCTTTTTAGAAGTCTTCGGTAGTAGTAATCTCTGGTTCTGACCGACCGGCACTTGCGAACAGCTTCTGCTTCGGGCACCACGCGGCAAGAAAGACTGAGGAAGATGGCGTCGGCTGATCCCTTTATACTTGAAGAACTGCAGCTATGACGTCGGGTGAAGTGCGACATCAGCCGAGGCCAGACCCAGACTTTGGAATCCGGCCGACCGAAGGGCTGCCTGACGACAGGACAACCCATTTGTAAGGACTGCAGATGCATCCTTGAAGGACATCAGGTTTTCAGTGTGCAGCACATGTTTTAAAAATCTCTCTCTTCTGATATTTGGAAGAATTTACTTCTTACCCTGCACACAGAACTAACAGGTAGTAGTACCAACATGGTACAAGCAGATATACCTACCCAAGAGTCACCTAGGCAATCAAGCTCTTTACAATCTGATAAGAAAGAGTGCTGTATGTATTCAGGAGATTTTCTATTGACAATAGTGTTAATGGAATAACACCTTACGTCTTGTTATGCTACTAACTGTCAAGTTCGACTTTATACTACCAACAGGCCTGACGGGCTTTACTAACCCCCCTAACACCCACTACTCGTCATCTTGCCTCACAGCTGCTGATTTCACTTCAGTACACTTCCCTTCACCGATTCCATTAATAACACCTCCTCTGTTTCACTAACCTTTCTCCTTCTCTATAGTCTCACTTTCTATTTCAAAGAAATCAAAGCTAAACCATACCACTACTTAAACTACAAACTGTCTCACCTGCTGGTCCTGACAACCTTCTCCCACAGTTCTTATTGCTATGCAAGGACTTTATAGTCCCATCCCTTCACATTTATAATCTCTGCCTAACTCAAAACATCATGACCAATATCTGGAAAACAGGCATTATTAAACCCTTCCCCCCAAAAAACTAACCTATCCCACACTACCAAGTTCTGTCCATCTCCATTATTTTACTACTTTGTAAAATATTTTTAAGGATTTTACCATTAATTCACCCATTACATCTCCCAATATCATCTACTATCCTCAAAACAGCATGGCTTTTGGGCTGGTAGGAGCACTTCTACAGCACTTTGGACAATTACTGATAACATACTTTTACAGCATTTTGGACACTTACTGGTAACATCCTCCTGACTTTAGATAAAGGCCTCCTCATTTGAGCCATCTTTATTGACCATAACATTCTGCAAGATCACATAAATTAAACTGGAATGAGCCCAAATAGCTCTCTGGCTTAACATTTATCATTCCAACTGGTACTTCTCTGTTCAGTTTCAAAACACCCTCTCTGTTTACAACCCTTTCCCTAAGAGGGTCCATCAAGGCTCCATTCTGACTCCCCTTCTTTTTTCTGTTTTCATTAATAAACTACCACAAGACCTCCCTCATCTCTCTCTCTTACTTTACGCTGATGACATGGTCTTATTTCACTCAAAACTGAAATCCTGAGCCATACAACTACAAGCTGGCTTCCATTTGCTTACCAAATGGCTTAACAGCATAAAGCCAATTCTTAACACTTCCAAAACTAAAACAGTGTTGTATGGTACATCCCCTAAATAGCAGAAAAACTCTCCATGACTTCTTATCCATAAACATCTTGACAACCCCACTGATGAAGCCATCTCCTTCAAATATCCCAGTAGGTGGCTTGATCCCACAGTGAACTTTTACCTTTACCTAGAACAAAGTGGAAGAAAGTTAATTCTTAACTATTTTGGTCCTATAAATTTTCCCTTTCTCTTCAGAGCAACCAGAAATTCTCTAGGCAAAGGCATTCTAGAGGTCCAGCTTGAATATAGAGTTCCCTCATTGCTGCAGCATCCAAGAAAATCTCCTCACCAAACAAACTGTAAGCAAGTCTGTCACTTCGCCATCCTCTACCCTAGAAATAAGAATCATTGTATCACACTTAATAAAGTCAACTGGGTACCTGTCCAACAATGTGCCAACCTGTTTCTTGGATCCCAGCTCTACAAAGAACACTTCTCCAATGTCCTGGAACCACACTTCATTGCACTAACCATGCCTTCTCCATCCTAGGCCCCACACTTTGGGAATCCCTCCCTACTAATCTTAAAGATGTCATCTCATACCCATCATTTCATGCTCAGCTTAAAGATTATCTCAAGTTAGAGTCAGTTTGCAAATGCGTTCCCTCTAGACACCTTCACCTAATCCCCCACTCTCCTATTCACCAGTCAGGCACCTTTGTCTTCCTCCAATCATTTCCATACACTGATGTGTTTCACCTCTTCTACATTATACATATTGCACAGTTAATTTCTGCATGCCCACACCTTACTTTTGCTATCTTTTACACTTTGTGCTCTGTTCCTACAATATTTCACTATCTTCTTCCCGCCTTACTCCAACCATCCTCTTACCATTCTCTGTACTTGCACTTTATTATCATTACGGCTATTACTTCATTGCTATATTCACACATTTTTTTGTAGTCATCATAACTCTATATTTATTTGGGCTGAGAATGAAACTGGTCCATTTGGATCAGTGCTCCACCCCATTTATCAAACTGAATGAATAAACAAACTATATACATCTGTATCAACATCCTATCATTTTAAAGATCAATAAACATGGTTAGTAATGTTAATGCCTGATGCACATTGGATCTGCTATTTACCTAGATCCAAGTTAAATGTTTTTTAATAGTCTCCTGCATTATTATCTCAAAACAGTAATGGCTTGGTGGAATACCGGATGTATTTCTAACAAAACACAAAAATGTATGCCAGATAAGAGAAACTCTTGGAATACATGTAGAAAAACACAGTATGTTATGCACAGTTAGACAGTTGGCGAAATAACTGTCAGCCATGGGTCGAGGATGCATGCATGGCTGGCAATATACACCTATAAGGACGTGGTAAATTGGAGGATTACAGGGAGTTTGGTGATCTTGTTTTACCAAAGGCTGAATGACTACTACTGCTTTTGTACCATTACAGTTATTTTAGGAGACCACTCTTACTTTTTTAATGAACTAACAAACATACTTGTTTCAGAGCAGAAAGATGTAAGTAAGTCAGGGGTGATGTCTATGTGTGCATCCTTGATCACATATATTCCCTAAATTGTGGAACTGCAGTTTGCCCCTTTAATAACAAAGCTATTCAACTTTTTTCATGTTGCTTTTAAAAGGAAATACTGCTACAATAATGGCCAGTACATTGACTGGCAAGGTTAGGTTCATATTTTAATTAAATCCACTTTCAATGTATTGTGGACATCCTGCTACCAGACTTGTAATTGCAGCACCACTCAGATGTTTTATCTGGCTTCAAATTGATCTCTTCTCCAAAGTTAATGTGATTTAGTGACGGTAGCAGATCTCTGATATAATCCAGGTGACTGTTTTAGGCATTTTACACTACCTCTCAATAATGCACAGATTTCCTTTTCAGAACTTGAAAATTAAAGACTGAATTAAAGTGCACATATTAATTCAAAATTTTACACAACTTCTGTTTTCATTATCCCAGTGAACCATTCTGGTAGCTATGAATTTCACTCATTTTTATTCAACTCTTATTTGTTTAGTTGCTCAGCTGTTCTTAAAATGTTTCATCTTCATGCCTCACCACTAATAGGGAGGGTACTCAGCAGTATTATACGTTTAGTTGGCATGCAGTGAGAAAAGTATAATGTAACCAATCTTGCTATACATTTCTTAGATTGAGAAAGTGGCAACAAGTGTTTATACATAGAGGAATAATATAATTGTAAATAATTTTCAAAGCACTTGCTCTGTGGTGGGACACCACAGATGGAAATACAATTTTCAGTTGAAATATAATGGATATATATCACATAAATTAAGCTTTTTAAATGCATTTTATTTCCATATAAAGAATGCTAGGTTTCCTTCATAGACAGATTTTTGAAAATTATTAGGAAGTGCAACAGAAGCCCATTTCCTGGAAAAAAGTTTTAAGAGCCAGCTTTCTGCTGTAGAATCCGGTTTCATGAGGTGCTTTACTGAGAATTATTTTCAAAGACTGATTAAATGGAAACAAAAATACACATCATACATATATAATTTTCAAATGGTAGTGCAAATGAAAAATGTACTATCTGCATACCAGAAAGCCACTGCAAGATTGGTCATCAATATAGCCATGGGGGATGAAACAAGTGAGAAATATTAAAAAGGTGTCACGTGACAAAGCAGTTTTTTTTTTAAAAAAAAAATGAAAGTAATAAAAAAATTCAATTGAGGACACAGACAGTCCTGTTCAGAGCACAAAAAAGGACTGAAGCTAGAGGCGAAAACACAAACTGAATTTAATGGCAGTTGGTCAGTTAAACTTGACAGCATAGAAGGATACAAAGACGTATAAGGTAGGGTCCAATGAGCATGAAGTAGATGGTGAAATCATTATACAGACTGTTACTTCATAAATGCCTGCAAGTACTGTCAGCTTCTAAAGGAATCCATTCCAGAAAAAAACTGCTTATACCAAGAGCTCTTGAATAAGAGAAGAGCATCTTCAACACCTTGAAGACAAACTAGAGCAACAATACCTGCAAATATTTCAGACAGACAGGTGTAAGGCAGAGAAATTATTTATACAAAGAAGCAAGAAGACAAACTGCAAGACCATCACTGTGATACTTAATGAATAAATATTTTACTTTGTTTAATAAATTTACTTAACTTTGTTAATCACACAAGTGAACTGCTCCAGAGACTGCTTTCAGTTATGACCCAGGTTATAAGTCAGCAGCAAAAACATGTCAAAACGTTTACAAAACAGATTGTAGAGTTACATTTCAATCCAATGTTTAGAATCAGGTTACACTGTAATGAAAATTTACAACTCAAAAACTTCTGTGGCCTATGTTTTTGTATGAATATACATAAATCACTGCAGTCTATGCAAGGATATGAGCACTAATTCAGTATAAAAGCCATTGTAGCTGCATTTTACAAGAATGTTAACTACACAAATCACCATTATATACAAGAATACCAGCACCATTTATCTACACATTTGCACTGCTATTTCTGTGTATCATTATAGCTACACATTGCAATGTACAGTGGGAGTTTATAACATGCCACCAATTCCACAGGTCTAAACTCATTACCTACAGCAACTGCACTTACATTTACTAGTGAGGTGTGTTTTCAAGAGCTTTTGAAAACAGTTTAATAGTTTTTTGTATATTTTTTCTTGTACGGTTTTCCATGCCACAGGAGCATTTTTGTAGAAAGTAGTTTCTGTTGCTGCCATGGTATATGGGATTCTTTGTAGTTGTAGGACGATTTAGACTTCTTAGGTAATAACAGACAGGAGCGGCCTTAGGTCAACTGGTGTGCTAGTGCTGTTTTTAAAGGTGAATAGTAACTTTCATTTTATAGCTACAGAATACAGTACTTGCATATAAATTTGCTGCAAGTTACAATTCATTTATTTTTTAAAAAGAACAAATCCTCAGTTTAAGAAAACGTGTTTTAAATCTGAGAAGGACCAGAGCAATTAAATTCAAAAGGGTATGTACCAGTCTCGCCGATAAAATAAAGATGGAACAGCTATAGTTTAGGTATTTGCACACACACACACACACACACACACACACACACACACACACACACACACACACACACACACACACCATAAAATACCCGTCATCTATGTGATGCCCGTGCACTGGCACAGCAATCAAGGAGCCTCAATCCTCACCACTAACACCAGTGAGGGGTGTCCATACAGGGAAAAAATAAATACACACACACAGAGAGATCAGAGTCAGTCTGAGGCAGGTTTTCTCTCTTTCGCTTCAGGTCCCAGATAAGACTCCCCACTGGCACAGCTATAGGGTCCAGATCTCAGCCTAGTGGGCAAGCTAAAACCTCCAGCACCTTCTCTGTCCAGTGCTTTGTGTCCCTGACCAAGTAGCTGACAAACACACTTTGAGATAAGAGTTACATACAACCACACAGACACTCCTGGGGAAGGCTGGCACAGGTTCTCCAGCTGTGCCCCTTTTACCCAGACTATATGGTAGTACCACTTGCCACCACCCACTGATATTTATCAGCTACTAAAAGACCTTTATGAAAGGGTGTACAATTATACTGTGCAATACTATTATCCAAGAGGTAAGTGCAACTGCACAGTCAAGGCCTATTGGAGTGGCTCGGCCAGTATCACTAAAATGCATGCAGTGTACTCTTAGGGCTTAAATTACCTCTACACAAAACAGCCACAGTTGAAAGGTTTAAAAATATTTAATAATAAATAATAAAAACACAAGACAATACTTCTTACTACACAGTGCTAGTCAAGAGTCCAGAGATCACGCAGAAATACTTAAAATAATACAGAACAGTTCTGAAATTAATACAGAAAAAAAACTAATCTAATCTTCCTAGTTCCTAGCTATATCAAAGAGAAAACACAGTTCTAAAATAAACTTATATATAGAACATAGGCAGAGTGCTGGTGAGTTGAATGTTCTCAAGACAAATGCTCAATGCCCATTGTCCTCATTCTTTCTGTCCTTAAATTGATAACAGTGCCACTGATTCATTTCAGATTACATCATTTATTTCTGGTTCGCAGGCTAACAGAAACTCAGAGGTTAATAGTCCTTTTGATCTTGCAGCTGGTCAGGAAGCCACAGCAATAAAATAAATTATACATGCAAATTCTAGCAATTAACTCTGGTCTCAAAACAGCCGGAATTCCTTCATCCAGACATCTCGGCTCCGAGCCCTGAGATCAAAGATAGTCATGACATGCTTGACTTATCAGCTTTCTTACAGCAGAGTGCACTGTTGCATTTTTTTCAGTAAAACATCCAATATAGTCTTTTCACAGAACAAGCCTGTGGCTTACATTAATATTTACAAATGACAAGAATTATCTACAAAATTCTATCTAGCTAGGCTGGCAGCCTTCACCTATCTTCACAACCTACTTATTGAATGTGGTTAAGACAGCATGCATTGGCTCAAACCAACCAAAGACTTACCTGGCATTTACAAAAACATGCAGTACAGATGAGGCAAAATCTGCCCATGCATGCAGTGGCAATCCAGTCTGTGATACTTTGTTAATCTGTAGCCCAGAAACACAACTCCACAAATACCTTGAGATGAGACATTTCTGAAGGAAGTAACCTTTGTGACTACTGCCTTAGAAGAACATGGTCCAACAACTCCAAAGTTTGAATTGTCCTAATAAAATGCATTGTACTTTTCTAACCATTTAAATCCTGTTTGCATAACTGGTAGGGTGCTTTTCTTTTCTATAAACAGGGTAGCTTTTCAGAAACAAACTGCTGTTCTTGGTTCTGTGTGTAACACACCTATTTAAAAACTTCCAATGCGTGGAGGGACTCCTTCAATGTTATTCTGCTGTAGAAAGAAAAATGGTAGACAGAGAACTTTGGTCAAAAAACAGCAGAAAAATATGTCAAAATGTTTGGAAAAAAAAACTGTCCAAGGAAAATTATACTGTGCTTTTATACTGCAGTAGCTGCAACCCCAAAATTCATCTGACTCAAGTTACTGCCACCATTTTTTTGTTTTAAAGAATGGAACATCTAAGCCACAGAAGATACATGCTAAAGGGAGTATAATGTCAGTTTCTGGATTACAGCATTCAAATCTCAAGCAATAAAACAATCTTAGAAGGCCTGATATGTAAGATACCCTAAAGAAACTTCTCAGCTTTAATACAGGACTACAAGAAAAACTGATAAGTAGAAATGGAAGCAAATGGATTTAGCTGAGGTATGTGAAAGACTGAAATCAAAATAAAATAAATGTTGCAAAATATGCGGCATAAAAAATGGGTCAAAGTTTTTTTGCATATCATCAAACAGAAGTTCTTTTCCATTTTGCCAAGAAAGATTTTCTGACTGAAGGGCTTGGTTATTTTAAAACAAGTACTACCTCATCTTAAAATGTGTTAGGGATTAAAATATAAAGCATTAGCATGTCAGATTTCAGAATGGGAGGAAAACCCTCACCTTGCTAAGAGGTTAACAAGTACCAAAGCATTAGCAGAGAAAACATTTTAATATATGTATCTGTGACAATAGGATATACTGCCAGCCATGCCAGGAGAAGTAGGAAAAAGGATGTACAACTTATGCCAGCACAGGTAGCTGAAATGTTGTAAATAAATTATGTCATTTGTATATCAAACTGATTTGTACAAATTATTGTGCTGAAAATGTACTGGTGAGGTTTGCTTGTGTTAAAATTTATCAACAGTGCACCCTGCTGAAAGGAAAAGAAATGTACATGTATTATTGTAACTCACTGTATAGACTGTAACAACATATACTGGAAGGGAAGAGGTTAATCCACCTAACTTTAAAATATTTCTGAAATCAAATTACTTTATGGACTAAGCAGTTTTGAATGGAGCCAGAGCCGCAATGTCTGTGCTAGAGAATAGGTTGTTGCTCCTGTAGGAAGAGTGGAATGGTTTTATGACATCCAGCAGCTCCGCCACATCTGAGCAAGGCCCTTGTGTGCATTATTGACATGTAGGTGCTAAAATACTGGCAGCTTCTAGTGTTAGTAATAGCATGGGAAGCAGAGTCAAATGACTAGATTATGTGATGTCATTCTGTACAGAAATAAATGTTTTTAATTTTAGAGGAGACTGAAGTCCCAGCAGTATTCTGTAGTCTGCCTTGGATCGGACAACGAACACTCACCCATCTTGCCTTGTTCTATTCAGTAAGTAGGAAAAGTAATTCTTCTAGTCAATCAGGAATATATAGTGTAGCTAACTGCTGTTTTTCTATAATTGCGCAAAACTTTCTATCGCTGTTATTTTTAATAATTCCTGCAACTGAAACTCGTGTTTGCTGTAAATAAATATGTAGTATTTTCATGTTCTTCTATTTATTATTAAATATATTTGGACTTCTCATTGCGGCTGGTCCTTTTAGAAAAAATATTTAAGTTTTGAGAGTATTTGCATATATTTACTTGGTGACAACTCTAGCCACTCCTGAAAGCCTTGCTGCTTGGTCAGCATTACAATTTGTATTAATATTAAACTTAATTCAGCATAACTGGATACCCTATTAAGAGCCTAATAGTAACCGACTGGTGGCAGTGAATCTACCTTACAGTCTGGGCAAAGCTGGTAGAGTGGGAAAATCTGTGCCACCCTTTCCTAGGTGTGTGTGTGAAACTTAAATCTCAAAGAGTGTGTATGCCAGCTACTTGGAGCATGGGCACAAAGCACTGATTTCACAGAGAGGGTGCTGGAGGACTTGGCTTGAGCACTCAGCTGAGGACCTAACCCTACAGCAGTACCATTGGGGAGCTTTACTGGGGACCTGGAGAGACAGATATAGAGCAATTCAGACCCCAGCCTGTGTGTTTACCCTGTGTGCTCTTAAGGGAAATTGTGCTTAATTCAGAGAGGTATGCATCTAGAAATACTGATTGTATCCATTTGTATTCCAAGTGAACATCCCTCATCAGTGTCAGTGGTGAGCATTCAGGCTGCCTGATCACTGACTCAGAGTGGGGATATCTCAGTATCATTTGCTTCAACACGGTAAACTTTTGGTATGACCAAAAGCAACCTATCAGAATATGGCTTGCTTTCTCCCATTGTGTTTTCTTTAAAACTTGCAGGGGAAAAATTCAATAAGAGAGGCAATGACTTCAACTTTGGGAACAGTGAGTCGTACTGTAATTATTAGTAACTGATGACTGTGATAGGGTCCAAGAAAAATACTCATTGTCCCATTATCTGTTTAATTTGGGCAAATATAAAAATGCTGAACAATTCCAGTTCATTGGACAGTAAAATGTTTCATGTTTAATGGACTCTTCTGGAGTATTCATTTTTGAAGGGCCTTATACAGCCTTTTAAAAAAGCTCATTTCCACATTTTCATTGCTCCCCTGTATAATTGATAAGAAAAACAGTCATTTCCTGTTTCTTGAGCTATCATACTACACGTTTTA
The DNA here is from genome assembly GCF_019279795.1 of Protopterus annectens. Lineage (NCBI taxonomy): Eukaryota > Metazoa > Chordata > Ceratodontiformes > Protopteridae > Protopterus > Protopterus annectens. The sequence goes on from NC_056731.1 coordinate 193,967,309, forward strand.
GTACTTCATGAAAAACTCTGGAAGCTAGAGGAGCTCCCAATATTGTTAATGCTGAACTGCATTTCCAATTCAAATGTGAACCAGGTGCTTGGAATTACATTTTGCAAAAGTTAACTTAAAAATTGTATTGTTAAAGCTGGCAAAAAGGGTTTTTATGTACTGCAATTAATTAATAAAATTAACCAGTTTAACTCAACCAAGGAAGTTGCAATGGGGGGGGGGGGTGCAGTGCTAATATGGCTCTGAGAATCAAACAAAGCAGAAATCCTGTCATCATTGTGCCTTACAAGTTGTACATCATCAACACAGGAAAACAGATGAGGATCTATGGGTATAAACAACTGTGCCTCATCCCTATCAGTATGAAAATGTACAGAGTTCCCAGTCCAAGTTACACAAGAAAAATACTATTTCACATTTTTATTTACTTTATTTTACATTTGTCGACCGGGCTAGTCTAACTGGATACATGTCCATTTTCAGTAGAGGCCCGATGAGAAAAGCTCCACTACATAAAATTCTAAAGGAAATACAGTAATATTTAATACAATACTTGTTGTATTTAATACAATACTATAAAGTAAAATACATAATTATAGTCGTTACAAATGGACTCTTTTAGATTCCTTTCAGCAGTGAAAAAGCTCCACTACCTAAAGATTCTAAAGGAAATAAAGTAATACATTACTAAAAAAGTTAATACATAAAGTTGTTACAAATGGATTCATTTAGAGTCATTTCAGCAGTGAAACAACGAAAAAGAAGTCTGATAAATGACAGAAAAATTAGTGGACATTCAGCAGACACTCTGTGCCTATCTACACAAGCTTGATATAAAAGAGAGAGAAATAGTATTTTAAACTTCATTCTAACCAATAAGTATTAGGAAAGTAAAAGGGGCCCTATTAGTAGTTGAGACAGCTTAATCAGGGTTAGAGCAGGGGCAAAGCCAGTGTGTTCTAAGATATGGTTTCAGTTTGTGTTTAAAAAGCTTTGTTGAGGACAATGATACAAGTTCACAGCGATGTTTGTTCCAGTTCTTTCCCACTGTATTAGAGAAAAGGAAGTCACCTGCTGAGTTGTTTGCTTTGGTAGTGTTAACAAGTAGTTTATGCGATGAGCACAGTGTTTTGAGATTGTTGTAGGGGGTGATAAGGTTAGTGAGTATTGGGGATTTAGAAGGTTGATACAGGATCTTATGGGCAATGGTCAGTTGAAAAAATTGGAGATGGTTTTGTAGCTCTAGCCAACCTAGCTGTTTTAGATTTTGACAGTGGTGGGTTCTAAAAGGTAAGCCAGTGGCAAATCTAGCGATGTTGTTGTAGGAAATTGCTAGTTTGTTTAGGTTGTTTTTTGTTAGATTAATATAGATAGGTGAGGCATAAAGGAATGTTGAGGTTAGGTGGGTTTGTGCAATAGTAGTTCGAGCTAAAGTAATGAGGAAGTGTCTGTTCCTAAAGAGGGATGCTAGTTTTCGATTCACTGTTTTTATCGTATTGTTGATGTGAGTATCAAAGTTAAGATTGTTGTCTATTGTTATTCCTATTAGTTTGGTAGTTTGATCCGGAGATATGAGAGTACCATTATTAGATACGACTATGAAGTCAACTGGAGAGGGCTTGCGGGTAGGGGTAAAAAGCAAGAGTTTTTTTTTTGGGGTTCAGGAGGAGGCATCATTGTAGAAACCAAGTTTCAACTATACAGAGAATATTCTGGGTTAGGGTTTGTAATTCAGGTGTTGTAGTCACAGAGCATATTAAGGTAGTGTCATCTGCGTATTGTATGCAGGTGGCTTGAGGAATTGTCAAGTGTAGGTCATTGATGAATATAGAGAATAGGAGAGGCCCTAGAATGGAGCCCTGTGGGACTCCTAATGTAATAGGTAGGAGGGTAGGTATGTTATTGTTCCAAAGCACTGCTGGCTGCCTATTATTTAGGTAAGATTGGAACCATTTTATTGCTTGGGTATCTAGTGAGAGAGATTTAAGTGTGGTTATGAAAAGTTGGTGGCTTACCATATCAAAAGCTTTAGACAGATCGATAAATAGTACAGAGGAGAGAGTGTTATTGTTGCGGTTTTTGTTAAGGCAGAGACTAGAGTAGGGCTAGGCTAGAGAAAAAAAAAAACAATCAGGGAAAGGCTAATTCTTGTAGGAGAGTTAGTTTGATGGTCTGGATAGAGTCCAGGGAAGCAGTAATGGTGTCAGTAAGAGACTCTGCTTTACTTTGGAGAAGGTAATGATAAATATGAGGGGTAAAATCTAAGGCAGTGGGATAAGCCCTATGGAAGGTGGACTAGGTGTGGACACCACCTAGTGTCTGGAAAAGATATACTTGTAAAATTTTATTTTTACTAAAAGCTATATATGGGAAGATAGCTTAACTGGGATATTGGAAGACATAATAACAGGCTTGAAATTATTAAACAAATGGACAGAGATAGTGATGACAGAGGGTAGTGAGGGGCTATGACTGCTGGTTATACTAGTTACGAAGTGCACCTTACACTGCTAGAAAGTAGTAGTTACAATAAAAGCATAATAGCCAGGTTATTAGGAAAATTACATACTTTCTGGCTTCCTTTCTTGGAAGGGTACAGAGATGTATGGTAGTTAGATGAGACAGTAGGAGATTATTGCTGGGATCCTTTACGTCGGGCAGTAAGATCCGACTCCTAGTACAGGATAGGCAAACTGAGGAGCCTGGAACTTTGGGAGAGAGGGAAGTAGCTGTAGTGAAAAGAAAAGAAAGTCTTTAGAAACTTAGAGAATGCATAAAGTGTTAGGGAAATAGGACAAAATACTATATAAATTCACACCGTAATGCAGTAATAAAAAATAATAGTATAGCAGGTAAGCTAGCTGTCAGATCAAGTTACCTAGGTCGGTGTATTAAGGCAAGGGTTCTAGAAAGAAGCTATCAAAAGACCTGTACATAGGGTACACAGTATTAAAAAACAGTTCAGTAAAGCAATTTTAGCATACTTAGCATTGTACAGATATGTTTAACTCATAAATATAACATTTAACAAAGCAGGTCACAGGATGAGCTGGAAATGTTGCTGCTACCAGGCAATTCTGGACGGTACATAGTTTTAAAAAAGAAAAACATTCTTCTTACCAGACATATATGAATAACTTCTTAAATGTGCACCAGTATAAGAGTGGATGCTGTTTTCTACTGAAAAATTCCATAAATGTGCTAGGTCACAACAAAATACGCTGTTTAGAACAGTGCAATAGCTAGGTTAAGTACAGGTTTATTAGGTGGGTCCTTTAAGTTGGTTTTGATAGATAATTGAATTATAAGGCATAATAAACAAACAAACAAACACCTAGAATCCCTACATGTCACAGAAAATGATGCAAGTAACTTCTAAGAAACTGTACTTGAGTGTAGCAGACAGCCCAGGTAAAAATTAAGAAGCAAGGAACTTTAAGGACTGTAGGTGTCTCTCTTTTTTAATGAGTTAAAATAGAATCTCTTGCTAACAGAGAAAGGTCAAACCAGCCTTAAAAATCACAAAATAAGTGTTGCAGTGTGCCATAAAAGTAATCAAAACCAGAAGAAAATGTCTCCTTGAGCAAATCAAAACTAATCCAGAAATCAAGTAAAAGTAAGAAAGACCTGAGAAATTAAGCCCAACAAACAAAGGAATGCAAAATGCCCACTATGATCTAAAACCAGTTTGTCTCCTGTGACTGAAAACTAAAAGTATGCACAAGGAATGCCAGAGATGTTTGGACATCCATTTAAAGGATCGAGACCCCTGGCTTTAATACGAACTCAAAGCAATCAGCTCAGAATATGCAGACTGGGAACCTGCCTTTGAACATTACCTTAGGACAAAGGAAGCAGAACAGTGAAACGTGGCCAACATTTTTTTAGCTTCCTCTGAACTGTCAGGAAAATAAGCACTTATATGGTCCTTATCTGACTCTTCTAAAACTAGAAATGGGATTTGTGCTTCCAAATCTATTCCCCATGAGAAAGTAAAACAGGGAAAGCAGGAACCAATGAAAGCGATCAAGTCAGAAAAGTTAATTTTATTTCTGTTCAGAAATGCATTTAAGTTACAGCCCATTTAACCATAATTGAGTTTTAGGAAAAAGAAAAGCACAAATGCTATATATAAAAAATATATTGTTTTCACAGACAAAAAGGCACAACTTGTGCCTGTGCCTGATAATACACTTCTACAAGCACATTTCCTAAAATACTTCATTAAAGACCTAAATGAGTAAATACAGGAAAGCTATTAATAGCCAGCTGTGACACTTGGAGAGATCTTGTTACAATCTACCATCTACTAAAGCACTAAAATGTAAAACAAATATGCAACGAGCCAAAACAAGACACCAAACTAAGAGCTCTTGCACTTATGTACACTAACCAATATGGCTTGTTTACAAACACCGCAAATGCTTTTGTCAACTGCACTAAATGAAAGTCTACTGGATGAAGAGGACAGACATGCCCACTTTGGTGCAGCAAAACAAATTGAACTGGAATGTGTAGCAGGTTCAGATCAAATCACTGTAGGTATTAAAATGTTTGAAAGGCTGCATCTTCTACATGAGTTGCTGGTTGCTTTGGTTTCTGGCCAAACAGGCTGTATTCAACAACTACGCATGTAAAAGTAATTTAGTGGCAGGAATCTATGTTGGCAGGTTTGAGATTTGTTAGTTCTGTAAGGTTAGAAATATCATATAAACAGTATGTCAAAACCCACAAGACTGGTCGTAGGTGAAACGACACCTATGCAAAGGAGCCCCCCCCAGGTTTCTCCCTAAAATAGCCTCCTCACACCATCACTATTTCTTTTTTCTATTTTTCTACCACTTTATCTTTCTCACCAGCTTTTTCCTGCATCCTTTTTCACTTACTCTCTTTAACTGAACTTAGAGGAAATAACCAAATTAAATCAGAGAGCCTGGGGGCCACTAGCCCCCCTAGAAGCTATATGATTCTAGATGCTCAAAGGGGAATTTTAGAAATTTTTTTTTTTTACTTTATTCCCCATTATGGCCTGAAGACAAATCATTACTAAAAAAGAAATTGTTTTTTTTTTCTTCCAAGACAGAAAACTTTTGTCAAAGGCTTAATTGTTTAAAGCTGACAAAACAGTATTTCCGAATAAACTGAAAAGATAGCTGCTTATGAGGATACACAAGTCATATCTACAAATACTGACAGATTCCCCTACTGCCAGCAGAAAAAGACAGTAACCTTATGTGTACCTCTCTTGTGGTAGATCATGATAAAAGTGAAGCAAATGGCCACAGTCATATATTCCATGTTGCTGCTATTATACATGCATATAAATAAAACATGCCTCTTCATCCCTCTCCCTAGCCCCTCTTATTACACTGGAACATGACAGAGAGCAAACAGAACCCAATAACAAATGTCAACTCATTGCTGTCAGACATACATGCACAGCATGACTCCTTACTACCACACCTAAAAAAAAAATCACCACCTGTATAAACATCTGATGTTTAATTGCAAGGACAGTGGGGGAAAAAAAAAAAACCAACAATAATGCATTTCAACTTGCTACTTCTAGACAGTACACAGACCCCTAAAAAGGCTAAAGTGACTTTCTGCGCACCCTTCTGAGGTTTGATTGTTAGGAAAGTTAAAGAAATAATGAAACCCTGTCATCAGCCCCAATGCAAGCCACATCAATCTTCTATGCACATCTTGGAGCAGGGCTGGCTTTAGCCTAAGTGAGGCTCAGAGCACAGGCTCTACCAAAGCTGGATCAATTTCCACTTTTACAGCTTGACATGTGGGGGATGCCAGGTCACCCAAAAGTTCAATGGGTCAGGAATGTTTTGTGATGCAGTTTGTGTCTTATTTTTGAAAGACAATGACCGACTGATAACTGTTCCTAGAGGAGATATCCAAGGAAAGATGGGCTTAAGTAGTCAATGCTAGTTTGCTCATTCTTTTGGGAAGGAAGCTCAGAGGTCCTGCAAAGGTCTAGCTGGTGAATGACTGGGTTTTACAACTACAGAGCAAAGGCAATTCTGAGGAATATCCAAATCAGTGTACATGTAGTCTAGTCACAAAAGGAAGATGTGTACAATAATCCATTGACAAACCTCAGCAGATCAGACACTGTTCTTGTTGGAAAACTGGGTTGGAAGTGGAATAGAGAGCTTGGCAAATTCACAAAAGCACACTAGTTCTACAGAAATACTGCCATGAACTTCCTACTCATTTCTCCTGACAACAGACAGAACAAGAGGGGACAGAATGGATTTATATGAGTGTGGGCTTAATGGTTTCAAAGGAACAGTGGGCAAAAATATGCAAAAACTAAGGAGTCTACTGTAAAATGGCACCAAACTACTAAAATTACAAAAACAGTTTATTCTGCTGACATGGAGAGATAAAGCCCTAACTACTGCCAGAGTTCAATTAGTAGCTTGGGCACAAGATGGAACAAGTAGGGTAGGATGGATGTGTCCATCTTGGGAAGGAAGGGTCAGTGGACCTGGTTAGTCATACTAGCTTCTCAGACCAGCTAACATGGCTATGGCTGCACATGACAGCTTTTCTGGGAAGACTGACCTTACGCTGGAAGAGAATCTTTTGTGAAGGTGGAGGGAAAGGCCTATGGTGAGACATGAAGGGACTTGTCCAAGCTGATGATAATGGTAGGTATGTGAAGCAGTGAGCATGTATGGTACAGATAGTCTACATGTCCTACTTCTGCACTGAGGGTGAGGAGTTAGGACACAATAAATGCTCTTAGTTTACATGATACTGGCAAAGATGCAAAATCTCTGGGGAGGTAGGTTAGACATAATGCACTCAGTTTTGGAAAGGATACAAAATCCCAACATTTTTCAGGATGACAGGATGCTCCCCTCCCCAGTCTGCCCTCACTTGAGAAGATCTGAGGTATACCCCATCTTGGGGATCTACCTACCTCTGAAGAATAAATGAGCTAAGGGGCAAAGACAAACAAGTACAAAAGTATTTTAAAAATTTGTATCACCTGGCTCTCTGGCACAGAGGAATGATGGTCTGACTACAACCCAGACAACCTGCATTCAAGGAGAATCTCAGGCACTAGCAAATGAGGGCCAAGAACAGTACAAATGAGTGGTTTTACACAAGCGTGTTCACCATGTGCGTGTGTGTGTGTGTGGGGGGGGGGGGGCTGATGTTTCCAGATTATCAAGTTCTTTCTTATGCAATGAAATTCTTCCACAAGTACCACAAGACCAGGGAGATGTGTTTTTGCGTTCCCAAGCTGGTTATCATAACCCTTACAGGCAGTGTGTGGGAGGTGGGTAAGGACCATAAGGGAAACACCTGCACAGCCAATACATGGCATGATGTAAGATGACTAGTGGGCATTGTATGTTTCATGGCTGGAGACACACACGTGGTCTGTAAAGCCTGGTTTTTGGATAGGTAAGCCAGCCTACCTTGCCAATGGCACAAAAAAAGCCTGCATCAAGGATGCCAAAGAAGAGGCAAAGATAAAAACTCCCTCACGGCTACTTAAAAGACAGTCCTCACAGACAGCTCTTGTTCATGTTGGGGATACTCGGTAACTCTGACTGTGGGATGCTTGATGGTTGGGCAATCATAAGGGGGAAAGGACCTAGAAATAAAAAAAGAAAAAAAATGCTCACATAGTAAAAATTTGGTCTCTTTTGATCCAAAGGATGAATATACTAATCTATAGGTATAGGTACAGCAATTTATCTTTCACCAAATGAAATGGCAACAAAATTAGGACTAAATAACGTTCTTTACAACTCAGTTAAGACATCCAAGAACATTTCTACTGAGGTCTTAAAATGCCGATTCCCATTTTCAGTGCAGAGTTCTGAGATATCACAGTCTTCAATGTTATTCAAGTGTGGGAGAGGGGGATAAGCAAAAATCACCCTTAGCACTCATCTAATTTTAAATTCTGTACTTCTATATTTGCAGTACATACAACGTTTTCCAGGATTATGTAAAAGGATAGTTAAATACTAATTTATTAGCAAAGGATAAACTATCTCACAAGCTAATGTAATTTTATTTTTTATTTATTTTACATTTGTTTACCGGGAAAGTCCGACTGGACACAAGTTCTTTATCAGCAGAGGCCCCGGGGAGATGAGCTCCAGAAAACAGTTTAAATATGTAGACAAGATACAAATACAATAATTCAATTAGCAAACCAATTCAACAATAGGACAACATTGGGCAATACAACATCTGGTGTAAACAAGAACAAAATAATAATAGTTACAGTTGGAGAAGAAAAAAGCCAAGTTATAATAGAAAGGGGGAGGAGAATGAGAGCTGTAGTAAAAATAGCAACAACTATGACAGATGCAGCTAGATGTAAAGAACTCCGAATTATCCAGGATGATAACAAGAACAAAGCCAGTTTTCTATAAAGTGCGATTTTAGGAGCTTTTTAAATTATGCGAAAGAGCAGTTAGAGGAAATAGTGGATTGAAAGGAATAACATAGGAGAAGATATTCACCAGCTGAGTTGTTAGCTTTGGTGGCTTTTAACAAAACTTTGTTACTAGAGCATAGGGGTCTGATAGTGGTATATGGTTGTACTATATTCCTGAGAGCAGGGATTTTATCTGCCTGGTATAGGATCTTGTAGGCAAGAGTAAGTTGTTTGTAATGAAGCAATTGAGGAAATTCAAGCCAGTTAAGTTGTTTAAGTGCAGTGCAGTGATGTGACCTATGTGAGGCATCAGTAGCAAATTTGACAATTTTATTGTAGCAGTTTAGTAAGGTCAGTTTTACGGAGGTTGGCGATTATTGGGGAAGCATATAAAAGAGAGTGGACAGGAGATGTGTATGAGCGATAGTAGCTTTTGTGGAGCTAGATAGGAATTGTCTTCTTCTGTACAGAAGACTTATTTTCTTGTAAATCTTTTTAATAGTTTGTGCAATATGGATATCAAATTTCAGTTTATTGTCAATTTCGATGCCTAACAGTTTTGTATGTGTTACTGGGACAATAATGGTTTTATTTTTGGGCTTTAAGTTGAAAGTTAAATGAGAAGAGGGAGTTCTTGAGGGGCGAAAGAAAAGCAGTTTTGTATTATTGGAGTTTAGAATGAGTTGCAAGTTGGTAAGCCAAGTTTCTACAAATAGGAATGAATCTTGGGTTACGGTGTGGTCGTCTTTTAGGGAAGAGGCTGTACATATAAGGGTATATATAAAGGTAATTACAGTTTCAAACAGGACACATCACACTTTAAATTACTGGGAATGAGTTCTACAGACTTATCCAGGTCGGATGTGCTTTATTTACCTTCCACCTCCATATGGTACAATTCATCCTTGTAGGTTACCAAATGGAAAAAAAAAATCTTTACTGACAAAATACAAAACAATGCCAATAAGAGAACAGCAACACATAATGAAGGTTAAACATATCCAAGGCAAGCTGGTCAAAGCACTCTGTAGGAACACTCAGCACTGTTCTCAAACTTTGAAGATGCCAGCCCAAGTCAATAAACAGCTTGGTTTTAGCAGAAAGAATACATTTCCATATAAGCACACAGTGCTGCAAAAACATGTCAGTTGGACTTCCCACTGACCTTTTACAAATTAGTGCACTCATCCACACCCCTCTTTTTCCCCATTTTTACACAGAGTCAGGATGCCTCATATCTACAGCCAATCACCACACCGCTGGGTAGCTATCCCTGCTACAGATGTTCTTCCACACCACAAACATGCATGTGCACTCACACCTATGGCCAATTTAGTGTGTCCAATCCACCTACAGCATGTCTTTGGAATATGGGAGGAAACCAGACCACTTGGAGAAAACCCACAAAGAAGGCACCCAAGATGAGAATTAAATCAGAGAACCGCTTGCTGGTGGTATTGCTGTGAAGTGACAACACTACCCGCTATGAAGGGATGTAGGTGAATGTCCTGGATATGGATGCCTTTATTCCAGTCAAAACAGTACAAGTCACAAGTCACTTTAATACACAAGCCTCATTCTTAATTGTATGCGGACAGTTCAGTTCAGACTTTTTGTTGTTGAAATTGTTTGGGTTGGTCTTTTTTTAAAAACCTTTTAAACATTATATCCTCTTTTGTAGCAATCTGTTCTCAAAGGACATGTGACTTTTATGCTCTTTACTAACATTAAGTGTTATTTAGGAAAATGGTTACATAGTAGAAACTTAAACAACTATAGCATAGTATAAAATAATTGTATCCGATTACATATCTGGTTACAATTACAGTTCATTACCTCTTATAAATGAACATGTCCTACATGGACTAATGCAAAGCCTCGTCACTATATTCAGTATCCTACAGACTGCTAAGAGGTGACTTGTGTCTGGCATACAAGGCTTTCTCTGACCGGCATACAAGGCTTTCTCTGACCCAATACTGACAGATTTATTGCATAACATCAAGTCAAATGACATCAGAAATAATCTAAGGATCAAAACCTCCCTGCATCATCAACAGAATGGTTTGGAAGGTCAGGTAAACCTCACTGAGGATACCGACTTCTAGAACAGACTCCTCATCCATGTAAAACAAAACTCATCTTTGTCCATATCCAAGCTCAAATTAGATCTATGGATGGGAAACAGAAAATTTACCCCAGGGCTGCACCCTGTACTACTAATGGCCAGAAGCAGATTGTAAATGCTTTATCCCATGCGTGGGTCCCCTTCAAATTATCATTTACACATTATATATTACCCATAGTGAAAGTAATGTCAATCCAACACCAAATGTGAAAGGATAATTCTTGGGATATGTAAATTCAATCCACCAAATGGGATACGTTAATTCAAGCACCAAAAGGGAAACTGGCTAGGCTTAAAATGGCCAGCAAGGGAATCTTGCCTAGTACTTCTCTATAAACCTATAACACCTCTAATTAAATGCTCCAAATATTCTACTTACTCCTTATATTCTATTATACTGACAGCATTAACTGCACTGTAGGCCACACACCCGCCTTTGGTGCTGAAGGCTGTGGGTTCTAGTACCACACTAGGCAGACTGATTGCTGACACTGTAGTGCAGCATAAGGGGTGGTGCTGCATTCCTGAATAGGTTATCCTTCAGATAAGACAAAAATCGAGGTTGCATCTGCTTGAGTTGGGGATAGCTCAGGTGGATAGAAAAGACCCACAACACCTACTGAAAAGGGTAGGGTATTTTATTGATAGATACATTACATATTACTTACATATTTACATCTATTTACAAATCTCGACACAATATAAACTTCAATTTAAGCATTCCCTCCCCACTCTTATCCGCAGCCAAAACATTATTTTCTCCAAAATCTTTGTCAAAGTCCATTTTCCACTGTATTTAATGTTCCATATACCCCATGAAACAAATTATTCTGTCCATTTTCACTTCTTCCTGTTTTCGTGCACCATAATAACCATATACTATTATGTCCATATTTATTTGCTCAAATTATTAACTCTTTCATGTTTCAAAAACAAAATGCTCAATAGTCTCAAACTCTCCACATTTATTACATATTCTACCCTGCTTGTTTGTATGGCATATTTGCCTTAACCAGCAATTTTCTAATAGACAATCTCCACAAAAAATCATTACATTCTTTAATCTTTTTATAATTATTAAATCTCATCATTATGGCTTTTTTTCTTCTCTATTTCTAAATCTTTCCATGGATCAATGCAATAAAATACTTTCATAATACTTAAGTACCATTCCTTTATTTTTCTCATATATATTCTTTTTTTTATTTTCCATAACACAATTTTGTTTTGGTATTCTCTTTCATTTCTTCATTCACAATGCTTTTACTTTTTTTTTTTTAAACTTCCATTTGTTCCCACAGTTCTTTGTATTTATAATACAGTATCATTTCTATCAGATTTTAATTTTCCTTCATAATTCCTTTTAATATCTTATATAAAAGTAAAGATACTGCATGTACTACCCAAGCCTCCTTGTTCTTCTTTCATATATAGAATCCCTCTCTTGATTGGATTCAATCTAGAGCCCCATAAAAGAAAATATATTTATCATTAGTGCCTTTTCATACTTAATAGGAATCATATAGATGTTAGCAACATAAGCAATTGTTCCTGTTATCATGGTGCTCAACAAGTCTGCTTTTTCTATATGAAAATCTACATGATTTCCAAAAATTAGCCATATATTTTACTTGCTCTTGTCCGCATTCATTCCTTCCAATTATTCCCAATATATCTATATATTTTTCATTGAACTCAATATCTACCATACCTTCAAAACCAAATCCTTTACTTTTCTCTTTATTTATACTTAAACCAATTTTTTAAATGTATATTTAATTTTTCATTTACCTTTCCATCCATACTTTATTTTTAACAAATTAATACAATATCATCCACATAACTATAAGTTATTGGCAGTTGTACTTCATCATTTTGTATCCACTGCTACTTGGCATTTTTTTAATTTCCTTCACTATTACACTTATAACTAATACGAAAATTGCACTACTAGCTGGGCAGCCCTGCTTTATTCCACATTCTATTTTTATTTCTTCCCCAATCCAGCCATTTACATTTAGTTTCACATAGTACATTTCATAAACAGATTTTATTACTTGTAATATTTTTTGCTTGTATTATATGCCAGCAAAATTCCCCATAATGATTTATACTGAATATTATCATAGGTTTTGCTTATATCCCCTATCAAAACCTTCACTTCTATATTTTTATTTATGATATCATCAGCTTATTTCTCTTATCCATAACAACTCGAATTCCTTTTCCATTTCTTCTGAATACATTCTGGTCATATATTCTATCCATTTTTTGTAACCTTTTTATTATTCTCATACAAATCCATATTATTCAATGTTATAGGTCTCCAGTTTTTTTATCTCCTCTATTTCCTTTTTTAAATCTAAATTTTAAAACTCCTGTACATCTCTCTAATTCCAGTTTCTAACCATTCATTCATAGCTTCTATAAAAATTATTTTTGCCACGCTTTCATTTCTTTATACATACCATATTCAATTCCATCCAATCCTGTTGCAGAATTCATGTTAATATCTTTTAGGCTTTCATTCAATTCTTTCATAGTTATTTTTTGTTCTAAATACTTATCTTCATTATTTAAAATTTTCGCTTTTATAAATTTGTTCTATGTTTTCTTCTCTTTTAACAAATAATTCTAATACATATTCTTTAATTATTTCCTATATTCCATCTTGCTGTCTTATTTCCTTACTAATTATTTCCTATATTCCATCTTGCTGTCTTATTTGCTTACCTTCCCTATTTTAATTCTCATTTTTTCTTCTTTTATCATTTTACTCAAATATGGTGCTACCTCTTTTCTTTCACTGTAAACAATATTTTTGTTTATATAACAAGTTAATTTTAATTTGATTCATTTTAAACATTTCTCTTCCTTTTTCATAAATGGATTTTTTCGTCTCTACTAAATCTCTAAATGTTTCTTGACTTAATATCTTATATCTCTTTTTTTCTTTTTTCCTTATACATTCTAAAAACACTTTATATTTCTCTTAAAAATTAACCCACCAAAGAGTCCAATTCTCATAAAACTCTCTCATATTCATATTTTCCATAATTCCATAAGTTTTTTTCTCTTCTAAATTTAATTCCTTTTCATTAATTCTCCTTATTCCATTTCTGATTCTGATATAGTCTTCATTTTAGTGTACTTTAACCCATATAGCCACATGATCTGAAAATCCAGCATACTCAATTATTTTTTTATAACTTTTAAACTACCAGATATTAAAAAAAAAACAATTTCTGTCCTAATTTCATTCCTTTTGTAGGTTCAGTGGTTATTCTCCCATACACTTACCTTTCCACTTTTCATAATATCTTTAAAAATTTTAACATCACAATTGCTCTTATTTTTGCTTAAATTACAGTTATCACCCACCACCACAATGTCCATATTTACACAAAATATGCAAGAATATTTTTAAACATCTTTTCTCTCCCTCTTTTGTTACATATGCACATAAAGCTATAATTCTACACACATTTTTCCATCTCAAGTCTATTACCATAATTCGTCCTAGTTCCATTATGGTTACATCTAATATTTAATGCTTTCTTAACATAATATACATATGCCTGAGCACATTTCTTTCCCCATGCTCCAAACTACGGCACCATTCCAAAGTTTTTCAGTTTGTGCTCATTCTTCCTCTGTTAATCTGATATCTTCTAAAACAATAATGCATCTATTGCAGCACACCATTGTAATATACCTATTCTCCTCTTAAGATTTTTCATACTGTTCTCATTTAAAGCTAATAATTTTAGCTTTTAAGATCAGTTAGTGTAATAAAATGTTTACCCCTTTCCTTTATTTTCTTCTAAGCATTATATTTTTTAATTCTCTTTTCCTTTAACTCTTCTTCCTATCAAATTCTTTTTATTTCTGTGCACCAATCAGCTACTTCCTCACTTGTCTCCTCTGTTTCTTTTTCCTTGTTACTTCCTTTAACTTGATATATAAGCGCTTTATCAGTCGCATCTTTGTGTACATTTTCTTGTACAACTCATTTTTCTCTTTCTCCTGTATAATTTAATTTTCTTGCACATTCATTTCACATTCTAGCTAAGAATGACCAGTATTGCCACATTTTTTGCACTTTAAAATCACATTTTTTTGCTTTATGCCCTGTTTTACCACATATCATTTTTATCACATTCATTGATTAATCATTTTTACCACAAAAATAAGTCTTTGGTTGACCCCTGTATTTCACAAAACCTTATTACTATGAACATTAATACTAGGTACATGTAGAACACATTTTCCATTTTCAGTGTTACACCACATTCCTATCCCCAGTCCATAGCCCTCCTTCATCATACACGTTTCTAGTGTCCATTACTTCTTTACATACAGTTAACAAATGTTTTTTCAGTTATTTTGCTTCAACTTCAGTTCTAAACTGAATCGTTATTCTTTTTTTGTCTGTAAAAAGCTTACACCAGTCTGGCCATGGATAAATATTTTTCTTTTGCTCATATGCACCCAAAAAATGTTTTATGGCCTGCCTAGCCTCAAATATCAAGTCACAAAAAGTCTCTATTAATTAAAATAAATGCTCTTACCTCTATTGCTCTGACACCCAGAGATGCTATGACAGAGTCCCAAACTCATACCTGTCCAAGCTTTCTTTTTCACTGCTCACACAATGTAAACTTAGTTTCTTTTATTTCTTCTTTGCTCCTTTTCCAACACTTTGCCAGAAAAAGTTCCAGAGATAAAATCTTATTTACATAGTCTTTTTTCTCCCTTTTCTTCTATTATTTCCATGATGTCACTACATGAAATTGCTGCTCCACATTCTGGCTCACTTTGGTTTACCATTTCTTCCAAATAATCATCCCATGGCTGCCTCCACACCTGGACAGGAAGGCAGGATGTGTAACACACAAAGCCTTCTCCCTGACTACCAATAGTAGGGGAAGTTCCCAGATGCCTTTGCCAAATTTCACCTAGCAGTATAAATACCACTAGTATCCCCTGAAGAGGCCACTAGCCCAGTGGACTAACTCTGGTCAAAGATAAATAAAATATCTTTCTGGTTAGGTATAAATAGACTTCTATACCCAGGCCATTCCAAGACACCAACCCCATCAGGTCTCTCCCTTAACAGTCCCAGCCAGATTGCTGATACTTTCAATACCTTTTTTACTGAAACTGTTCAATCTCTAGCAAACTCCTTACCTACTGTTAGCTCAACTCTCCTATCCTCATCACCTAGAATACCCCCACCTTTCATTTAAAACCAGTTCCTACATCCCTTATCCACACCTTACTCCACAAACTTAAACCATGTACCCCTTCAGCTGATCTCCTGCCAGCTGAATACCTGCACACTGCAGCAAAAGTATTTGCCTATCCCATTTCCATCCTAATTAATAGAACCATCACTGAAGGCACCATTCCATCTCTCTGGAAAATCTCTAACATTATCCCACTTCACAAGGGTGGTAACTCAACCGAACTCTCTAACTTTCGCCCCATAGTCTTACTCTCTCCTTTAGCTAAAATTATGGAAAAATGCATCCACCAGCAACTACTTGATCACCCTCTCCAAAATGACATACTAGCTGACTGCCAGCATGGTTTGAGGCCCTGCCATAGTACCACCACTGCTCTCTTATCCTTCTCTGATTGCATTAACAAACATTGTAATAACATGCTTTCCTCTGCACATTTTATTGACCTCTCTAAAGCCTTTGATATGGTTAATTATCAGACACTTCTAAACATACTCAAATTACTTTCTCTTGACACAGGCACTAAAATGGTTCAACTCCTACTTAGAAAATAGACCTCAAGCTGTCCTTTGGGACAATCACCTATCCACACCTCTCCCTATTACCCTTGGTGTCTCTCAAGGCTCTATCCTGGGACCGCTCCTTTTTTCCATTTTTATTAACAATCTAAATATAAATCTTCCTCAAACTACCTGCATACAGTATGCAGATGACTCCACTCTAGTCTGTGCTGCCTCATCTTCATCTGAACACCAATCCATAACTCAAACTGTATTTAACCTAGTAGAAAACTGGTTCCTTCAACGGTGTCTCCTCCTAAATGCCAAAAAACAAAATTGTTATTATTTACTCCAACACTAAAATCCTCCCCAATAGACCTCACGGTTACATCTAACAATGGTATAGTCATAGCACCTAACACAACCACCAAACTCTTGGGCGTAATAATTGACCGCAACCTGAACTTTGACTCCCATATTAACTCTATTATTAAAACTGTAAACAGAAAACTCTGTACCCTTTACAGGATAAAACCTTTCCTTACCCCAGAAGCTAGAACTACCATTGCCCATACCCATCTGATCTCTACACTCGTCTATGCCTCCCCCATCTTTACTAAGCTCTCCAAAAGCAATCTCAACAAATTGGCAACCTCCTATAATAACATTGCCAGATTTGCCACTGGCTCCCCATTTCAAACTCACCATTGCCAAAATCTTAAACAACTAGGATGGCTAGAACTGCAAAATCAGCTATAAGACTTTGTATCATCCAGGTAATACTCCTATTCTATGTAGCCTCATCACCCCCTATAAAAATCTTACTACCCTTCGCTCAGCTGATAAATTACTAGTATCCATTCAAAAATCTTACAACAAAGCAGGTGATTCTCTTTTCTCTAATTCTGTAGGGAAAACCTGGAATAGGCTTCGCAGCAAACTAACATCTCTTACATCATTACCACTCTTCAAAAAGCAACTAAAAATATTTCTCAAATCTCAATGGCTATGCCCATGTACTAATCCAGACTAACCCCCCCCCCCCCTCATTTATCCTTACTGCTTTTTCCTTCCTCCTAACACCCTTACATTCTGATAGTAAGCCTCCTTACTTTGATATCTAGCCTTGTCTCTTCAGGTAATTACCACAGAATACATACTTCTGTAATAATCACTTGCTGAGACCACATATGTTTCCACTTTGTATATATATATACTAACTTCATGTTGTTTTGTTATATTTGAGCATTTACTTTTAAAAACAACCTTAATTATTAGTTTGAATCTGTTCTTTTTCCTAGTCTTCTATATAATTGTCAAACCTCTCCTATGTAAATTTGTTTCTTGTAATACTGCATTGCTTTTTCTTTTTTGTAAAACCTGTACTGATGATCTTTATGTTTAATCTTTATTGACTATGTATATCATTTTTTTATATCTCTTTTGAATTAATAGTGTAACTGGAGCTTATCTCCCCGGGCCTCTACTGAAAATGGACATGTATCCAGTTGGACTAGCCCGGTCAACAAATGTAAAATAAAAATAAAGAAATAAAAAATAAAATAGAGGAGGGATGGATGGATGGAGATGGACAGAGACAGACAGACAGATAGAAAGAAAAAGAAATTCTGCTGGTGTCTTTGTAACTGACTGGATACAATCCTCTCCACAAAAAGATATCAAAGAGGCACTATGCAGAGAATAAACCAGAGTAAGGAAAACAGTGCTAACAAAATAAACCTACCATGCCCATAATCTATAACCAGTACTGCTGGGAATATGAAGAGATAAGTGCCTAGCAAACTTTCTGGTAATGCTTCCAATATACAACTGTGCTATGAAAATATGAGAAAGAGCTTTTACACATCAAGTGTTTAAAAGCATGCATATACAAAGAAAATCAAGCAATTTTAATAGATGCTGATGACATCTACAGTGCAATGAATCATAACTCACTGCAACTAAGAAACAAGCAAACTGGAAAATGCAGTCAATCAACCAGCTTTCCAAGTCTTAGGGAAAACAAACATACAAAAAGTTTGCCAAGTTGAAATGAGTTAGGAATGCAGCCAAGTCAACAGATGGAAGAAGTATTTATTTCAAATTTGTTCATCGGGTAAATCTCACTAAGCCAAGAATTCTTTCACAGATGCAAGTCAAGCTGGAAGCTGTAAAACAGAAACTATACACAGAGTACAAGAGTAAAACTACTAATTTATACGACAACCCAAGATATGTAAATCAACCAGTTAAACAAAACAACAAAATATATACCGATATTGTTACATACAAGGTATTAGAATAATTAGAATTTAACTAATAAAAGCAGAGACTCCCAAGAATATCCCACTTCTCAAGGCCTCTAAATTTTAATGTACCAATGTTATGTAGAGCACAGTTAAGGGATCACTAAGAAAGTCCTTGTTGTAGTGCCCCTTGTCTCATGTTAACATTTTCAACCAGCTGGCAAAAAGCTGTGATTTGTCTACTGGTTATTCAGAGCTGTATGAGCTATACAGGCCAGTAGTTAGGACTCACAGCACTAAAGGCTTTGTCTGCTCCGTTTTAGTTCCAAGAACCACTAACAACAACTTCTCTGCTGCTCTCAGCACCCCCTTCTCATATTTACTCATGACGATTCTGAAAACAAATCAATTTTTTTCCAGACCTTATAGGCAGTTCTAAGACCAGGCAATTCACAACTGTAGCCTGACAGAATGAAGCAGATCTGTTGGTCCCATTGGCTAGCTTGACAAACCACGGGTAAAAGGAAGTTATCTTGTACACAAACGGTCTGCTATTCCATCTGTCTTGGTTAGAAGTTGTTTCTGGGATAACTACAGTAGACAAACTGGAAAAAAAAAACTTGGCCCCATTTGAACTATCTTATTCAATGTTAAATGACTAGTTTGTCTCTGGCTGTGGTGCTATCACCTTGACTTCTTCCATGCCACAATATGTTGTTTTACTGACTTTTTTGGAACGATTGCAATCTTCTGTGTAAATAGTACTGTACTTTTGAAGCATATCTAGGGATGTTGTTTACATCTTCATCCGTAGATGTAGAAAAAAGTACACTGCTAAAATCAATGTACTAACTCTGGTATTTTTTTACTCCGTGTGTAGTCACATTTTGCTGTAGCATACTGCACGTCTAAAAGCAAGGCTACATAGTGTATAATGCAGCTTGATGAAGAAAAATTGATTTTCTTATGCTGCCAGTGTGCCTAGGCCTTTTCTGGTGTATAGCTGTGAACATATAATAAAGGCTTGCCTTGGGCATAGACTAAGCAGCAGCCTTTGGTACCCTTCTGATTATTTTAGGCATCCACCTCCGGTACCCTTCTGATTATTTATTTACCCCCAGCCAGCATAAAATAGCATCAGAAGAGTGTCTATAGCCCCTCTGTGATGAAGATGCGGACTTCCTAGTTGCTGCTGTATAAGTGAGGATTTAAAAAAATATATATATGCAAATTGATTGGCCTTGGTCATGGCAGTGTTAAATTAGGTTAGAGTGTCATGGCAGTGTTAAATTAGGTTAGAGTCCAGAAACGTTTTTAAGTTCAATTAAATTCTTATATGCTTAAAAAAGGCCATAGACTTTACAGGAATGCATCCTTGAACTTAAATATACTATAGTACAACAAAGATGAGTTAACTAAATATAACAACTCTTGTCCCACACTTCCTGCCAGTGGCACCAACTCGCTGCTTGCTTACTGAACCACTACGGCTGTAGCAAACCCAGGGTGTCAACTTCTGCTCCAATAATGCCAGTCAAACATGAAATATTAAGTTCACTTGCTAGGTATGCATGATACACATTACCAATCACAGTAACTTACACAACATTTACTTATTAAAAAAAGAGAGAGAGAGAGAGGAAAAAAAAAGAAAAAGAAATGAATGTCACACCCTGCAAACAACCAAAACCTCAAAAATGACTTGCAATAAAATTCTACAAATTATATGCATCAAAACTAGAATAAAATAACTAAAAAATAAAATATAAAATTTGAACAGCAGAAGACACATAACCCACCCGGAAAACTGCAAAAGAAGAACCATTACTAAACAATTACCAAAATCCCCTCAAATTTGACCCTATGGTACAGTAAGAAAAAAACATGACCGCACCCCAGAAGACAGCTATTCAGCTAGCTGCATCGGTACTACAAAAATTGGTTAGGGATGGCGGGGAATGAGAAGCTGATGCCAGTTCTCCCATCCTGGTGGGAGGGTGGCAGCTCTACTTGCCACGATGGTGACACCTGCAGGAGTACAAGTGTATTACCTGCTGAAAGGTGCCCAACTCATTAACACTATGTGATGTAGAATGTCACAACTCTAGCAGTCTATACACATCCACCCATTCCAGAGCATTTTCTGAATAATCATTCTAAAAAGCATAATAATAATAAATGTAAATATTTTGTGAATAATAAAAGCTATTAAAACTGTACTCTGTACCAGGTTAACAGACATTACAGTTTAAATCAAGCACTCAATTATCAAGTAAGAAGCACTTTACAGTGGTAACAGTCATTGCATTCATAGTCTTTCTATAAATACTATAATATAATGCAAACAAATCTATAATTATATTTTTTGCTAAATGTTCACCAACAAAGTGTCACATCTTGGAAACTGTATAACTTAGACATATATTGTTAGAACACTTGTTAACCAAACATAAGCTTTCACGTGACCGCAACAAATTATTCTCAGAGTGCCTTTTTATTAAGATATTTATAAAAATACGAAAACATACTTAACTGTATAAATTAGCAATATAAATAAAGCTATCATCTCTTAAGATATACAACTTGCAGTGCAAGTATCAATGCCAGTTTCTTTAACAATATCAAAGGTTTCACCTGATGACATGCAATAGTTTCTAAGTAGTTTTTTTGTTGGTTTTAAATATTAAGAACATATGGAAATATTACCTGTTTTCATAATTAATAACAAACAACTTGCAATATCTATAGTATAGCGAGATAAATGGACAATTAATTTTTCTGTATCCCACCATGGCATTTCACACAATACCCCTCAAGAACATGTAGGTCTCTCAATTATGAAAAAAAAACAAATATGAAAATATGAATTAGAGGCAAACAAACAGTTATTAATTTCTCTACTGCAGTAGATCGTAACCTAACAATCTTAATGTCATTTTGCTAACAACTGTTTGCCTTTTCTAATACTGCATATTATTAGCTGGTAATTGACTTAAAGCTGTCAAACCCAAAAAAGGTATGGACATCATAAGAAGCTAAGGGTGTAAACCGAAAGTATACAAAAAAGGAATTTTAGACGTAAATGAGCTAAAATCGCCCATGTCACATATTAGTGTGCTGCAGCCTGTAGCTGAAGGCTCTCATGCTAATGAACAAATTAGTCAATCAGATGGCAAGAAAGGAGAACTAGTGGACAGATCCAGTGGATCAATGAAAAAACACCTTCAAAACAGTCCCATTCACAGGCACCTATGTAATCCATACAAAATCCTACTAAAAAAAAAAAAAAAGTTATGCAATTACAGCAAACCACAGAAATAAACAAGAAATTCTAACCCTAGCTAAAAGAATACAGAAAAATGGATAAAGGAACATATGGGAGAGGAAACTATAAGAATGAAAACTGAAATATCTTATACTGTAAGATTATGGCATGCCCACCTCATCAACAAACTTCCATTTATTTTTCAGTTTACTGGGTTAGTGAGCTGGTCAGCTCATACAGTAGCATACCTTTCAAGTGTCCAGGTTTTTGCCTCATATTTTTGGTCTGTTCCTCATAAAACTTGTGTTTTTTCTGTCAAATCATTGAGGACTGAAATCAGTAAATAATGACTTAGACATCTGAGTTTCAGACTTTGTATTCATCAGAACATGAATGCCAATGCAAAGCAACTTTCTAAGTTTATAATAGCAATATTTAAAATGTGTCCCTATTTTCGGGCCTTTGTCCCTACATTATTTTTGCCTTTGTCCAGCTTTGTTATGATGAGAGGTAGAGAGGTATGTACAGTAGCCTTCCCACATGCTCCACATCAGAGACAGAGAGTGTGTGTGTGTGTGTGTGTGTATCTTTTTTAATTTAACTTGCAAATCTGTCCCTTGGGTATACTGTGAAACACACTATCTTTCAAATGGATTTTATTTTTCATGCTGGTATGGTCTATGGAAAATGACGACCTATAACTTGCAGTTAAAAGGGTATTTGCGTATTACTGCAACCACATTCTGAACAGGAAAAATGTCCGTTTTCCAAGCCCTAGTCCTGCCGGGTCAATGTAGTGAAACGTTTGTAATGAGGAGAATAAAATACTCCTAACCACGACTTCTTTCTACCTATCTACACGATAAATATATCTACTTTTTCTGTTTTTCTTGAGGATAGTCGGGCGGAGAAAGATGTAAGCGTGAATGTGCTGACACCCTAATAACTTTACCCATTCGTCCATGCTACTTGTTTCAACCAACAACTTTTTAAACCCATAACATCAGTTACACAGACATTTACATTTCTGTACAGAGAAGTAGCTCATCAGTTCCTAAATTTGCTGGTGAAATCCCAGTCTGTTATCCTTCTGTTATCCTTCATGACATTTATGTGACTGCACATGTTTTTTTGCACCAACTAAGGTTATAACGACAGAGTGTAAAAATTTTTCCCATGCCATTTTTGCTTTTCTGTGTAACTGTTTAACAAAGCAGGTGAGAACTGTCTGTAGCAACATCACAACACTGCAAAAGTTTATAAGCCAGAAATGAAATCACTTTGGCTAAAAGCATTTACATTAGATCTTTTGAAATGGATTACAATTAAGTAAGATACATACATATTCTGATATCGCCTGCTACAATTACAATATCAGGTAGTGGCGCTGGACTGTGGGTGCGATAATACTCAAGTACCATTAAAAGGTTAAACAAGTTCTAAGACTTGATCAAAACGTATTCCTTGAACTACTACCAAAAAAAAAAGTCTGCATGCTCACAATAGAATCTAGTGATGGACAGCAGCAAAACACAAACTAAATTTCACAAGTACAATCATTCGCAAAAAATGAATGTGGTATATTTTGCAAAGCTGCATCTGTCAATCTCATAGGTCAATAACTTTAGCATCACTAACATTGTACAATGTCAGCTTCAGAAAACAATGAACTTTAGCATTTAGAACTGTGTGTGTGTGTGTGTGTGTGTATGTATATATATATATATATATATATATATATATATATATATATATATATATATATTTTTTTTTTTTTTTTTTAAAGAAAAGCAAAACGGCCTACTCTGTACCAGGTTTTCTGACATCACTGCTTAAATCAAGCACTCAGACCACCAACAGTGCAGACAACTTTACAAATTTCAGACTGCACATACTTGCTAGAAACAAGAGTATCATTTCTATTCTGCCCAAAAGTCACAAGCTTATAAAGTTAAAGGATCAAGACAGAAAATAATTGAAGTATGCAGAATTGTTTTGTACACTGGAAGACATTGATCAAATGGGTCAAACTGCCAACTTTGATATTCATGGGGCCTTTGAGTGTGCTGCATAAACCCTTGCAACTGAATAAATAATGCTGGCTTTCTGAACTGCTGAATAAGTTGGACAAAAACAACCTATACTCACTACATTTACAATGATTATAAATTGATAGATACTTTTGGATTTCTTTTGCTTATATGTGTATAACAAGGGTGGTCTTCAAGTTGCTTTTTCATTTTCCGTGCACCTGAACCCTACTTATGTTGGATGAAACATTGAAAAGATGATGAAGCACACTGTCTTAAGTTGCAGAGTACATCTGTGGTGCCTTGTGCAGATGTTACCATTTCCCATTTTAATTTATACATTTTGAATTCAACCAGTTCAGTGCAGTTTTTAAGTCAGTTTGTGTACCTACCTGAAGGCCTGTGCATTGTTAGTGTGGTGAAGCTAACAGAAACACAAGAAGCAATTTTAAGCTTTGTAAATTCTACTGCAGCAGCACACTTCAGAGAAAATTTAAAAATAAGGAAAATGTAAGTTACTTCTTTAACAAATATTCAAAAATGTATATTTATCTGATGTCCCGTTATTATAAGGGGGCCGACTCCATAAATGAAACTATTAAACAGCATAATTCCAGAAATGCTTCCTTTGAACGTTCTCATGTGGGTAAACTAAACATAAATAGAACATGCTTATAAATAGCTTTTTTCCTTTCAACACCCATGTCATTATCATAGCAGAGAGATAGAGGAATTCCTGTTGTCACCTCTCTCGAAACACAGGCTGAGATAGTATTGTATAATCAGACAGGTTTACAGTTAGCTCAAGATTTTGCTTCAAAATAAAAATAATGAAGCACTGCTTTACAGTTTATGCTGTGATACTCCTACGAGGTGGAATGAACATGCTTTAAATTATTACAACTGTGTGTCTTTATGAAAGGTTACGGTGCTAATTTGAGCTTCATATTTTGACCAAATGCACATGCATAACTGATCAACACTCATAAAAGTGAGCACACAGTATTAAACTCATGCTCCACCCTCTGCTACAATAGAGGGATAAAGTAATAATCAAAAACCAGGTGGCAAGTTCGACTAACAGCTGAACTGTCTTTTGCAGCTGAAGTGGGAGGACAGGGTTACAGTGTGTGTGTATCCTGTATGAAATCCATTGGTGGTGAACAGGGTGGTGCTGTCTATGAGGGGCATGTCCATGATTACACTACATGTGACGCTGTTAATGTCAATCCTAACATGCACACCACTTGTTGGACTCTATGGCCAAGGACAGGGGACTGGGCAAGGGTAAACAAAGAAAACCCATGATGCCTGCCTGAATGACAGCTCCTGGAATGACTCTCATTACTAGATAGTAGGGGACTGATTAACAAAGGAGAACTTGTTTGGCAGGCTGCAAATGGATAAAATAGAATCTAGTTTACATTAAAACAGGAAATCAAAACTCAGTTTCACTCTTAGGGCATATTTACAGAGTCAAATACCAGCATAGGAGCAGAACCAATAGTCCCAGATTTAATGCAAAAAAAAAAAAAAAAAAATGTACAAACTGACAATTCACACATGACAGACACCAATATGTCACAGATCAAATAGGTAGTGGAAGAATTCAGAAACTTCACGCACAGCTGGCTTATCTACAAAGCAAAAAAACTGGAAAAAAAAACTCCACATCAGTATAGAATAACTGTATGCCTGGGCCCTTGGCAATACGTTTGTACTTCAAGGAGAATTCATCTCATGTCCACCAAGACCAATACACATTTCTGAGTAAAACTCCCATCTATTGGACTGCTTTTCACAAATCATGGTTTTATTTAACTTCCAACAATGAGATAGGAACATTTGTATAACCTCTGTATGATCAGCTACCTTCAAGAAGTTCTTAAAAGTCATGCTCATCATTCTAGGAGCATGGAGTATTTGTGGTACATGAATGCCACGAAAACAAACTTTATAACCTATGGCCCTCATTTTATCATGCAGTGTGTGCCAGACAATAAAAAAAATGAAAGTACTGATAGTTACAAAAATTTGGGGGTGGGGGGGCAGTGTTGAGTAAATCCAATCACATGAACATAATTAAGAATGGATGCTTCAATGGCACTAGATACATGTTCACATACCTAAAATCCAGAAGCCAAATGACAACACTGGGTTTATAATGTAGTCTTCTTCTATCAAACCAGGAATACAGTAGTATTCTCTGGGCACCAAGTACCATTTACTACAAAGCACAGATTAAAGAACAAATGTGCACAAGGAATGCTAACCTTGAAAGTACTCTGGAACCAAGTTATCATCAAAGGCAAACAAAACTTGGCTTGCTCTCTCCTTAATCTGTAGAACAATACCTTATTTGAATGTTTTGTTCTTCACAGAAACAAACGTTTCCACTGTAAGGAATAGTCCAAATATTCCACAGGTACAGTATGACAGATAAGTGCTTTCATTCTTTTAATACTAACACAGAACTTCATCAGATAACGCACAATACAACCATTTCCTTTTTACACAAAAAAAGTACCAATCAAAAACTTGCATTAGGAGGCAAAGTAACCTCCCCCTTCTGTACCATCATGAATTGTCAAAACATCTTGCACGTCTAAAACCAAAGGAACAAAAAGGAAAGAAAGCGCTCATCTGTCACACTTGGTCTGCGAAGTACTCCTTGCAGTGGAAATGTTTGCGTTGTTTGTAGTGTTTTCTGTTTCGTTCTTCACAGAAACATAAGAAAGAAGCTTAAATTGATTAGATATCAAGAAAGAATGGAAGATTTGTATTTTGATTTTCAAAGATAGTAGTGGGAGATTGGAACTGTCTGACAACCGGGCACAGGAATTGATTTAGCTGCTTTTAAACCTACAATGGACTACAAATTTGGAAATAAATGTTGTATGATATAGTACGCAAGCACTTGGGGCTATGTTTGCCTGTAAGCAATCTGAAGCTCAAAAATGGATAGCTTGCCAGATCTAAAGCAAAAAGGGCCAAATCAGACTGTGACCCAAATCAACTAGCAATCTAGACAATGGAGAAGCTAGTGAAGGAGGGTGGATGTTAGTGATACATGTGAGCTCACCCATGTTGTGGGGAAGAAGTCTAACCTACTGCTTATAGGATCATAGGCAGTCCTAAGGCCTTTTTAAGACTAGTCATTCATGCCCCAACTTTTGCCAATCAATGCCCATGGGCCAGAACAGCTTTGGTATATGCCTGCGCCTTAGGGCATCTACCAAACTGCCACTGCCCATTAGGGCTACAGATGACAAACCAGGGATGAATCTGAGATTTCCTATCCACCAGTCCAAATGGCATTTGAATAGACCTAGGGAACAGCTCCATTTCAAATGAATGGAAAGTCTGCTCCAGAGAAGGGGTAATCTCTGAGACTTTGTGTTTATATCACAGACTAGGCTTAGATCAGGAAATTCTACTGATGGTTGTTTTGTGAATGTGTAGCAACTCCATTAGGGCTGGACTGGAAAAATGCCTTGTAGGTTAGGCATAGATCACCCCTCAGTAGTCTATGGGAGACCAAGTACAGGGACAGGACTTTGAGATGGTCCACATAGGATATATTATTTATACCCTGTATTCTTTTAGTGAGGAACCTCTGTGGCCAATCCAGCTGTTGCAAATGCCTGGTCAAGTACACGCCAAAGGGTGCACTGCACTTGATTACTGGTCTAATGAGGGCTGAGTATAGTGAGACTATGATCTCCTTAGATGTCATGCCCTTACTTATAAGTTGTGCCATGTAGAAAGATTTTCTCACGACAATGGGCACATGGTGATCAAAGTGCAGCTTACTGTCAAACCTGACTTTCCAAGTGTCTTGCCACTGGGTCTACTGTTACGGGAGTGTTGTCAATGTTGTAATTTGCTGGGGTGGTAGTCTTCCCAAAGGGTATGATTATGCATTTTTTTGCATTGAGAGTTTAGGCCATGGATCCAGCACCAGTTACTTGTCTGTGTCAAACATTCCTGTGGGATATCTATGTCTTTGCGGGATTCAGTGATTGCACCCAGCTTGCAGTCATGAGCACATTTTGTCGGCCAAAGGCCCTCTACATTAGACTTGAGTTCAGATACGTACATTCCAAACAAGAGAGGTCCCAGTATTGAGCCCTGTGGGACAACACTAGAAAGAGGCCTCTTGGATGAAGTGATTTCCTCCACCCTCACTTCATGTGTTCTGTGAGCCAGCTATCCATTGGATGATACAGTGACTTATACCTGGGAAAACCATCACAAACACATGGATAACATGCAAACTCTTCAACAATTAATAAAGTTAAAGGCTGAACCCCTGACCTTAAAGCTGTGGGCAAATATCTCAACCATAAGGTGCCACACTACCCATCTTTTAGTTCAACAGTGATACAGTTTGTGAGGAATGTGTGTCAAATGAAGGATTATTGGATTCTAAACTACTGTGGTCCCTCCATTACTAGTTAAAAGGTGCAGCTTGCTTGAGTTTCAGCTTCAGCATGGTGGTGGCTTCTTTGCAGTTTTGTTTAGAAAGCACCTTAGTTTTGATTGCTGGTAGTTTCTTTGTGGGACATGTCCCTGCTAGTTTTGTATTTGCACATTATTTTTCTTTGTTTTCCAAGTATTTCTTACACAGCAGCAATTTAACTTATGAGCAAATAATAGTGTGAAAAACATGTTTTTCAAATATTGGACTGGTTCTTCGCACTGTGAGGGTGGAGGAGGATGCGACTAGGTGATAAAAAGTATAGCACTATGCTTAAACATAGGCTACTGACAGCTATAATTAGCTTGTCTAGAATGAAGCTCATCTATCTTGCTTGTTTTTTGAAAAAATGAATAATTTATTTATGTAATGTCTTTCTGAAACCCAGGATACA
>NC_056731.1:193996522-194021522 GCF_019279795.1 Protopterus annectens
CATAAATGTAGATGTTCAAGTGTATTCACTGTTGCAGTCCTGGTTACCCTCCCTCCAGCCCCCCAATTTTTTTTATCTTTCTCCTTACCAGGGACATATTGGTATTTATTTTCCACTGGTGGGGTTCTTCCATCAGAACCTGCCCTCCTTCCTTGGGGGGCTCCAGACAGGTTAGGGCAAGAAAAACTGATGTAGTGGCATTGGCTGCCTTACTTTATACTACTGACGACCTGACGTCAGTCCTCAAGTGACAGCAACCTACTCAGAAATACCAAGTCTCTGGTATTTGGGCCGGCTGAGGGCTACCCTGGCAGGGATAACCCAAATGTGATGACTGCAACAGTGAAGACACTCGAGTATCTACATTTATGGTAAATGTACACAACTGTACTTTGTCTGATATCCACATACTTTATTCCTCTAAGGCAGGTGTAGAGGCAGAGATTTGGCCTGCTTCTCCCAGATATGTTCTTTTAATGTTTTATGATCGCGTATTCATTGGTTGTACATTTTGGAAATTATTTTGTTGGTACATTTCTAATGACCGTCCAGAACCTTTTTGGCTCTGTGAGTAGATTAGTTTGCAGAGAGCATAGATGGAACTATCTAGCTTTATTTGTGCTTTATTATGATACCTTTCGTTAGCCTTAGTGTTGTGTTTAACTTTTGTTTATTAATGTCCCTTTACTTTTGGTGATGTATTAAATTTATTGTGAAAAATAATTCTTCAAGCAATGGACCAGGAAAATGTGTGTGTCTTTCTGCTGACTGCTGTAATAATTAAAGTTGCTGAGTCAATGAGAAATATGAAATCTGCATGGTGAATCTGTAATTTGGTTAGAAGAGATTCCAATGCACTTTACACTTTTTTGTCTTTGTGTGCCATTATTTGCTAACCCTGCTGGGAAAATTGCATATGCATGACAGCAGTAAAAAGTGACAAGTAGATAATGACAGGTTGTGAAAGGGTGTCTGTGAACAGTCGGACATACTTGCTAGGAAATGACAGAACACTGGCATTGTTATCATGGTAGTTTGTGCATGTGATGTTTTATTCTTGGTGATGATACGCAACTTGAAAAGATAGGTAGAGATCTTTACCTGTTTAGGGAAAAGTTGACTGGAGCAGCTTAAACTGTTTTAGTCCAAGTTAACTTTGGTGCTTCAACAAAGTATTATTTAAAGGTGTACACACTTATGCGATCAGCTTATTGTACATTTTTATTTTTTATATATTTTCCCCTAACAGATTTGTTTTTCAATTGAGCTGTACAGGTTATAGGTAACATTAAAGGTGGGAAAAGTTTTGAAATGATTTATTGTGGCCTAATTTTTTATATCACAAAAACCTGCCATTTTAACAGGGGTGTGTACACTTTTTATATCTGCTGTAATTGTCATTCAAAATCGGTGCAAAATCTTAATGAAATTCTAAATCTCTGGACTCAGATGTGCAGGTATCACACAGACTTAATACGACAAGACATTAATACATATACGAGTACTTACTATATACCATAGTTTTCTAGCTAGATAATCCTAATACTGCACATAAATGTTAAAGTGAGCTTAATTTATTATACAGTGATCTCTTTGCTTGCTTGAGTATTGCACAGTACTGAGGTAAGACCTTGCAATAAAGATTTACATTGAGTATTAAAGGAATGAGACATTCATGAGTATTGTACTATGGTTGAGGTACAGACTAGCATTAGATATTGCACTATAATAAGACTTTTCTGTGTCCTTACTACTACCCCTGATGACCAGTGAATTGGCTAGACTTACTCAGTATTGCACTAGTGTTGGATTGAGACAGGCAGTCAAGTTATTGCACAATTTGAGACTGTCTTCCACATTGAACTGATAGCCCAGATGGTCAGCATGGAGCATAATTGTTGCCAGAGTTCAACATTCTGATGGCCTGTGGTGAAAAAGCTGTTTCTGACTCTCGTAGTTCTATATCTTATGCTATGAATGCGCTTGCATGAACAGTCTGTGAGCAGGGTGGGTGCATTCCTTAATTATTCCTTTGGCCCTCCCTAGACATCTGGGCATGTGCAGATTATGGATGGCTGGTTGGGTGGTCTTGATGATCCTCTGGGCTGCCTTCATCACTCTCTGGAGAGCCTTGCACTCAGAGGTAGACCAGCTTCTGTACCACACTGTGAGGTTGCTTGTCAGTGCTATCTGTTGTACCGCTATAGAAGGTTGTGAGAACTGTTGATGGTATGTTTGCTCTCCTCTACCTTCTCAAAATGTGTAGCCTCTGATGTGCCTTCCTGACAATGGCATTTGTATTGACAGACCAGGACAAGTCTTCATCAATGTGCACCCCCATAACCTTCATACTACTCACTCTGTACTGTTTCTCTGATGGTTAGAGAAGAATGTTCCTTGTGTTTTTCCTGTAGTTCACCATTATTTCCTTTGTTTTGTTCACGTTTAGCGCTAAGTTTACTGTTGCACCAGGTAATCAGTTTTACCTCAGCCCTGTACTCTGCCTAATCATCTTTGCTGATGAGGCCTACCACTGTTGTATGATCAGCAAACTTGATGATGTGGTTAGTGTTTTACATCACTCTGCAGTCGTGTGTTAGCAGGGTGAACAGCAAGGGACTCTGTAAACAGCCTTGAGGAACTCCAGTATTCTGAGTGATACTATCCAAAGAATTCTTTCCTATGCACACTGAGGTCTGTCCGTGAGAAAGTCTAGAATCCAATGTGTTGATGCCTAGTTAAAGCAGCTTCCTTACCAGCTGTGTAGGGATGACTGTATTAAAAGCAGAGCAGAAGTCAATGAATACTAACCTAACATAACTGTTTTTCCTTTCTAGATGGTCCAGTAATACATGAAGTGCTAGTGCTATGGCATCTACTGTAGAGCAGTTTGCCCAGTAAGCATACTGCAGTGGGTCAAGATACGCAGGTAGCTTAGATGTTGTTGCTTCTTTGACCAGCCTCTCAAAGCTTTTCATCACAATGAAGGTTAGGGCTACAAGGGTGTAGTTGTTGAAGCATGATGGTGGTGACTTCTTTGGTAGTGGTATTATTGTCATGTTTTTGAAGAATTTGCAAACTATTTCCTGAGAGATTTTAAAGATATCTGTGAGGACATCTGCTAATTGAAATGCACAGTCTCTGAGTACTTTTACACAAGGATGTTGTCGGCCCCAGCTGCTTTTCTTGGGTTAACCTTGCACCATGTCCTGTGGACGTCAGCTGAACTGAGGAAGATCACCTCTTCGTTTTGACTGGTGGGCATTTTCTTTGCTGCTTTTTCATTCTTCAGATCTGCTGAGGTATACATTGAGCATGTTAAGGAATTCCTTATTGTCCTCATACTATGAAGATAAGGCCCTGTAGTCTTTTTTTGCCGGAAACCTTGCCATAGGCATCTGGAGTCTTTTTGTTCAGAGAAGTAATTCTGGATCTTCCTGCTGTAGGCACATTTTGCTTCTCACACTCCTTTGTTCAGATTTGCTCTTTCTGTTCTGAGGGCATCCCTGTCTTCTGACTTAAAGGCTGCATTCTTTGCTTTCAGGAGCTCATAAACCTTGCTAGTCAACCAGGGTTTCTGACTGGCATGTGTGGTGATGTTTTTGGTGACTTTTACATCATCCACACATTTTGAGCTTTGTAGCTAATCACCACCTCAGTGTACTCCTCTAGGTTGATACATTGATACACACAGTAGCTGCCTCTAAATATGATCCAGTCTGTACTCTCGAAACAGTCTTGGAGTGCCGAGACTGTATCCTCTGACCATATCCTTACTTGTTTCACTGTTGGTCTCCTCCTGGTTAGCATCGGTTTATATGTTGTTAGTAACATGATAGAGAGATGGTCAGAGTTGCCCAGGTGTGGGTGAGGCACTGCCTTATATGCTAGCTTAACATTGGTGAGACCTTATCCAGTATGTTCTCTCCCGTGGTTGCAAAGTCTACATGCTGGAAGAAGTGAGACAGAACTGTTTTCAGGATGGTTTGGTTGAAGTCATCTGCCACTATATGAATAAATTCAGGGTTTCGGTTTTGCAACTCATTTATAGCCTGATGTATTGTGTTGAGCGTCTCATTTCTATTGGCACTGGGAGAAATGTAGACTGCTGTGTTATTGTTACTGCCATACCTCACAACTGTACCAAATTCCTGGATAAATACCGGTTTTGGGGGCAAAAT
Organism: Protopterus annectens; assembly: GCF_019279795.1. NCBI lineage: Eukaryota > Metazoa > Chordata > Ceratodontiformes > Protopteridae > Protopterus > Protopterus annectens. The sequence goes on from NC_056731.1 coordinate 194,000,704, forward strand.
ATTGGGGCGCCACGAATTCCCGTGTGGCCCTTTTAATTTCCGAATTTCCCAGGGTTGTTTTTTTTTATATACATACTATTCCTGACATCATCGCATGCAGGGCGTGTGCGATGATAGTCAGCAGGAGGCAGATAGCTGCTGAACCATTGCTATTTAATTTAAATTTACCGGTCTGAGTCTCCATGGGTTTTATCAGTCTTCCTTTTATGTATGTGATTGCACACATTGCGCTCTGCTGTGATGTTATTACAAGTGGGCTCCGGACAATTCTGCCTTCAGTTTGCATTTGAAAGTTGGTATCCCACATTTCTATAGGAGTACATGAGGTTACATAATTATGTATGCAAATGTTATGTTAATCAGCATACAGATTTGTACCTATTTTTCATGGGCCTTTATCCAGATTTTTGATGTCTCTAGGTTGAGAGGTATGGTCACTGCTAAACTCTCTTGGTAGATAAGGTCTACATTTCAAGTGACATGAGCTCTATATTTCAGAACAGTGAGAAGAGACTGTCTCACAACTGGTATACCAGCTTTTGATATATATGCAGACACCTCCCCCTCTGGACTTCCCATTGAGAGATTTTATTCTGTCTGCCCTAAAAAGTGACATCCCCTCCATGTGAACTGCACTGTCATTTAATGCTAGAATTCAGCCAGGTTTAGAAGTACACAATAGCTACTCACCTTGTTCTGTGTAGACAGTTCTAACCGTATGTAGTCCATTTTGTTTTTCAAGGATTGAACTTTTGCCATTAGTATGGATGGGAGTGTAGGCCTGAAAGGATTATCTTTTAGCCTTACAGTAATTTCAGCCTTGGATCCTCTTTTGCGTGTTATCTCACATCTCTTATGTCTCCTTCTGTTGCTATTACCCATAGATGTTTGTTTCATTAGTTTCAGTCATTTTGGATCATGTTTAAATATGATTCCAAGCTCCTGCAGCTCCAGGAGTGCTGTAGGCCTCCCAGGCCCCATAAACAGCAGCTAATCAAACCTGTTGCACAGCAGACTTAGGTGTTGATTTTCTAGAAGACCCTCTTTACTATAAATTAACTTACTGTTAGTATTTGCTCCTGATTTCATTTTATTTCTTAAGTTAGACATAAAGTAAAACAAACAATGCACATTCCTTGCTGAGCTGAAGTAGCTAGTGCCGCACAGAGAGCTGCCATATTTTGTTTAGGTGCATTGGGTGTATTTTTTATTATTTTTCATTATTATGCTATATTTTATTGTATATTATATAGTATTATATATTCTATAATATAGAAATAATTTTTCCAGTGCCGAGGTGTCAGCCCGATGCCCAGCCTTCAAAGAAGGCACACCCATTCACGCACACATGGTGCATGCGTGAGTGGGTGTGCCTTCTTTGAAGGTTGGGCATTGGGCTGGCACCTCGGCACAGTAAAAATCCACTGCCAATCATTAGTGGACCAGAGTTCCACTGTGGCAACTCCTAACCGGGAAAAGCTGAAAGACTCTGCATGTTTTATATATATATATATATATATATATATATATATATATATATATATATATATATATATATATATATATATTATGGTATATTATAGATTATATTGTATTTCATTGTAATTATATTGTATTTTTTATTATATATTATTTTTTTTTGTGTATCAGGTGCAACAGTCCATAAAGTATTTGTATATTCTTTTCATTCTTGAGGAAAATTGGATGATGATCACATCTCAAAACAAAATCCCTGTTGTGCATGTCGGCTGTCGTAAAGTGGGAATGGTGACTGAATGAAGAAGGTGGTTTAGCTCCTCATATCCTTAATAATCCTTGGGCAGTGTATTTCTGTGGCTTTATCCAGCTTCTTGAATATCAATCACTGTGCCTAAGCAGGTGCATTATTCTAAAATAACTCCTAGTGGGATCTTGTAGTCAAAAGAGAAAGAGAGCGAGGGAGAGAAAATAGTAAAGTCAAACTGTTCATACTCAGACTGACAGGTCTAGCTTCATTTAAAAATGAAGTTTGTTGCCCTTTTGTATTTACCCATTTAAGGAAATGTATGTTTCCCATGCATGCAACAGTGAAATTTGCACATCTGTGCTGTACATTACAGTGCAGTTGTGTACATCATACTTAACTATGTTTGGGGGATGTTTTTTGTGATTTACAGGACTGCTTACAAAAAGCACTCTGTTTTTATTGGTACGTTCTACACACACTGTCTGCATTATTTGTGAAATGATGGCTTGTTTTGGGATAGCACTATGGAAACGGACTGTTTTGGAACTCTACACCCAGCCCGGCATGGTTAGGTGGGGCTGGCTAGTTCAGAATGTTCATTCTTCTGTTAGCTGGAGGATGGCTTCATAGCTTTAGCCATAAAGGTCAGAATCTGTTGGGCTGAACTGAAAGAACACAGTGTTTCATTTGATGTATAACCACTATAGATTTGATACAAAGGGGTTAAAATGTCTTTAAGCAGTTTTGACAAACAACTGAACTTTTGTTTGGCAAATATAATTGGGTAGGGGTAAGGAATTAATTTTAATGAGTGAAGCCAGTGTTGTGACTGTAGTGACTTGACAGCTGGAGTAGAACTGGGTAAAGCTGCTTCTACATGTCATTTTCTCATAGGCATAAAGCTGAATTCAAATGAGTTCAGTATGCCACAAGTCAGCATATACTTATACCATTCTAAGAAAAATTGTTCCTGCAGGAAAGGTATTTGACCATCTTCTACAGGTAGTGGCATTTGCAGCTGTGTAAATTGTAGACCTAGAACTTTTTGCAGCTTTTAAAATCAAGCTGCTGTTGTTGTGTCTTTCGGCTTTTCCTGGTTAGGGGTCGCCACAGCAGAACTCTGGTCCGCTAATGATTGGCAGTAGATTTTTACGTGCAGAGTTGCCAGCCCTGACACACAACCTTCAATGAAGGTACGCCCATTCACCCATGTCTCCTCACAGAAGACGCTCCAGCTGAGAATCGAACAGGACGTCTTACTGTGAGGCGACAATGCTACCGCAGCACCACCACCGCAGCTGGTTACTACTACAAAAATGCACAGTTAAAGAACCATAGTTATAAGTTTTATGTGCAACCATATGGAGGTGGTAATAGAACGTGATGTGAGCTAGTGAGGGTGTCTGTTGCATCTAAGCATGCAGGTGCCCCTGACATGTCTCACCCTTTCCGTTCTCTTGCAGGTTTGGACACCTTTAATTATTTACATTTTCCCATTGCCTTGAGCAGTACATTACAGAGCCTTCTCACCATTGTTGTGAAACAGTATTTTCTCAAGTTTAGGTTGAACTTAACTTTATTTCAGTTGTCACATACGTCTGCCTCTCTTCCCTGCATTCTTTACAGTTCCACCCTCCCTCTTTCAAGTCCTTCCCTCCTCACTTGCCCTAACAATGCCCTGTGTTGAAATCCACATCCCTTTTTTCTCCTAATAAGCATCTGCCCAGTTTTTCTTCTCAGCTTTTTTATTGCCTTTAATTTTTTTTGTCAATTCCATCAGTCTAGTTTCCCACTGCACTGCATGCTATCCAGAAATGTACAAAGAGGTCCAGAAATGACTTACTAGTGCCTTCTAAAGTGAAAGGAATAGTTTAGCACATTTTTAACTCTCTCCCCATATATGCAAAACAGCATCCTGTTAACTTTTGATGTTCTTTTTTCACATTATACTGTATGGACAGTTATTGCCTATCCATTTTCATCTCTGATATGTTTGTGGTCTGCGTCTGACCAAAAAAAAAAAAAATCAGCAAGTTTTCCATGGATGAAGAAATTCGCAATTTCACCTTTAAACAGCTGCCAAATTAAACTTCACCCAACAACTTTATTAAACACATTGATAAATGGAGCTTCATTCAAAATGGCGAACTTTGTTAATGTGATTGAAAAGAAGTAGTGTTTCAGCAGTTCATAGGCAAGTACTAGGCTAAACGCTCTGGGGCCTATATAAGCCTAGCCAAAAAGGTTCCCTGGCTTTCGCCACCCAAAAAAATTATTTTCCTGTGCCCCTGTCAAGCAGTGCTACAGAAGTGATCCCCGGGGTGAATTTTCTATTTCCCATCCAGTTGTCAAGGTTTTTCTTAGAGGGCCAATGAGGAGCTTTGCTTATCAGGAATGGGGAGTTTGTTCCAGAGTATAGGGAGTCTCTGGGACAGGAATCTATCTCCCCAGCATGTTCTGTTTATTGTGGTGACAAGGTTTAGGTCCATGGAGCGTGTGGTATGGAGAGATTGGTATTTCTTTAAGTGTAGCATGTCCAACAGCTATGGGTTTGACATAGCTTTGTATGTCAGGCAGAGATCACCCCTGAGTAGGTGATATGCGACTGAGTAGAGCTGAAGTTTTTTGAGATGGTCTGCATATATGGCATCTGTTTGAGGCTGGTAATCCTCTTAGTGAGGTATTTCTGTGGCCTCTCCAATTGTTGCAAGTGTCTTGTGAGATACATGCCAAACGGGGCATTGTACTCTACAATTGGTCTAATGAGGGATGAGTAGAGAGAAATAATAACCTCCTTTTTTCTAGAGGAGAACCCTTTTCTGGTGAGGTGTGCCACGTAGAAGGATTTCCTGACTACTGTGGTTATCAAAGGAGAGACTACTATCCACCTGTGTCCCGAGGTCTCTTCTCACACTTTCAGTGTTTAGTGAGCTACCGCTTATGTGGTAGTTCATAGGTACTGAGTTTTTTCCCAAAGGGGGTGACAATGCACTTCTTAGCATTGAGCTTGAGGCCATGACTCTGACACTGACACCAAGCATCTCTCTGTGAGGCCCTTTTGCAGAATGTCAACATCATTTGGTGATTCTATTATGGCTCCCAGTTTGCAGTCATCTGCAAACTTTGTTAGCCAAATACCTTTCTGTGTTGGCCTGCACTTCAAAGAAGTAGATGCCAAACAGGAGAGGACACAGGGCCGAACCCTGTGGTGCTCCACTTGTCACTGATCTGAAGCCTGACTTGAGTCAGCAACTTTTACTGTGTGGGTTCTGTCAGTGAGCCAGTTGTCCACCCATTGTGTGACATAGGGGGTTTATGCCCAGTTTAGTGAGTTTATCAATAATTCCAGAGTGGGGGATGGTGTCGAAAGCCTTGGCAAGGTCAAGATAGGCTGTGTGCACTACCTTGCCCTTGTCTGTGGCTCTCGTGACTGTTTCAAAGAAGTCAGTCTGGTTTAGTAGACATGATCTACCTTTTACAAACCCAAACTGAGTGGGGGTCTAGGGTTTGGAGCTTACTTATGTCTTTGTTTATAAGCTCCAAGATGATACGTTCCATGGCCTTGCAGACCAGGCTCGTCATGCTAATGGGATAGTAGTTACGGGGGTCCATGGTAGCACCCCCTTTGTGGAGTGGGATAACTGTCACTGTACTCCATACAGTAGGCACATAGCCTGAGGTGAGGCTATGATTGTCCACGGCACTTAGTTGGGGTGCCACTTCATTCTGTAGGTCATGCAGTATGCAGCCTGGGATGTTGTCTGGTCCCATGGATGCTGTGTTTTTGGCTTTGGAGAGGGCGTTCTTTACTTGTTCATCCGTGATTATGGGGACTTTACATTCTTCCGGTATTAAGATGGGCCCTTTCTTCCGGTATTAAGATGGGCCCTTTGATGGGTGAGAGGGAGGTAAAGTTAGCACTAAACCTATCTCCCAGGATGTTGGCAATATCGATTGGTTCTGTATATTTAGTGCCATTGTGCTGCAGCTCTGAGCAGATCTGAGGGTTGCCATTGAGATTCTTTACATAGTTGTAGAATTGTTTTGTGGTTGTCTTTGGAATCAGTGGCATATTTTATTTTCATAACTGGCTTTGGAGGATTTTATGAGGGATCTCGGCTTCTTGGTGAGGCTGACCAGGGAATTCTTCCAGTATGTGGTTTTTACTCTTTTTTGCAACAGCTTCTTCCTTCTCTTGTAGAGTTTGTTTATGGAAGGTGACCACCAGATTGGTTTCTTTTTTTTTTGGAGGATAGCATCTTGTTCTGTTGGGGATGGCATGATCCATGCACTCATGTATGTGCTTATACAGTACATTTGCCTAAGATTTAGCTGTCGTACGTCTATTATCCGTCTGGGTGGCTGTCGTGAAGTTTGTCACTTCTGGCTTAAGTAGAATGAAGTTGGCTTTGGAGTAGTTTGATGGTGGTTTCCTTAATGGGGGGTGGGGGTGGGATGTGGACGTCTAGGGTGATTAGCTTATGGTCGGATCTGACCAATGAGGAGTTGACCTCGGGCGTGGAACATCGGTTACCCATATTAGTAATGACCAGGTCCAGGATATTGCTGCCCATGGTGGGGGTGTGGACAAGCTGAAACAAGACAGTTTATGAATTCCAAAAAACATTGAGTGAATGAGTTGGTACATGAGTAGCTTTCCCCAGTTGATGCTGGGGTAGTTGAAATTGCCCATAATCAAGGTGTTGGGTTGTACCTTAATACTTTCCAGTATCTTAAGAAATGAAGAGTGGGAATCCTAGGGCATGGTAAGGGGTCTGTAACAAGCTACAACCTGGATCGCAGTCTTGTCCAGTGATAGTTGCACTTGGATAATTTCAGATGCATTATGTTGAGCAACTAGCCTGGAGGTGTGGATATCCTTGATGAATATTGCTACGCCTCTGCCTTTAGTGCTTCCGTCCAGGTTAGATGGCTGAAAGGTGTGGTATGAATTATAGCCTGGTAATGCAGGGGTGCTCTCTGGAGCCTTCAACCAGGTCTCTGTTACTGCACAGATGTCTATGCTCTCCATTTTTAGGATTACCTCAAGTGTGTGCATTTTGAGATTTAGACTTCTCGCGTTGAGTAGCATTACCCTCAGAGTTTGCTTGCTTGTTCCTGTTATGGTGGTGAATTTAGCATTTGAACCTTGCCTAAAAAAGGCAGTATAGGGGTGGCAAGAGCCTTAGCCAGTATCCAGAATCCCAGGGGTGACAGGTGCAGACAATCTCTGGCAAAGCATCGTGGTCTGTCGACTATGTCGTCCCAGGCAGACAGATGCTGGATCCCCTTAGAATGACACCAGAAACTTAACCAATTGTTGAAGTCAATTATTTTGTCCTTGTACTGTGGTATCATTCTGGGTGAGGGCAGGATGCTACTCAGGGCTAGGATCTTGCCTGACTGGGCTACCAGATCCAAGAGCTCCTTCATGTCTCGTTTCATGTAGTCTAGAGAGGTGCGTCCCAGGTCATTCACACCAACATGGACGATGACAAAGTCATAATCATACCTGTTGTGGAGTGACCCGAGTGTATGTGTTATGTGGTGAATCCTGGCACCCGACAAGCAACTGACTGTAATCTTCTCTTTATTCAGCCTGGTGAGTGGGACGTCAGTGTGCCTGACTACAGTTGCCTATGATTAGTGTGTTAGGTACTTTGTTTTGCCTTATGGGCTGCTGCTGGGTGGCACACTGGTGTTTTGGGCTATGTGTTGCTTTGGTTGTGTTGGTGGGTGGTGGTTGTTTGTGTATCTGCTTTGGGGGTCTCTGTTTCCTGTTCAGATTTACATTGAGAACCTCCATGTATGTAGGTGTGTGTTTGGCATTGCTATGTGTGGGTATTGGTGGTAAAGGTTTTGAGGGACTATGTGTTGAGTGTGGTGTTGTGCGGGTGTTGACCTTCTCCTCTTGACTGACTAGTTCAGTCTTGGTTGGAGAGAGCTTGGCTTCCAGCTTTGCTATATAAGTGCATCTCTCGCAGGTTGTAGTGTCGGGTGGTAGGAGGAGAAGGTTGTCTGTGTACATGAGGCAATTGCTGCATTGCCCAAGTTAGTATTCTGAATCATGGTAATAAATGTGGCTGGCAGTTTTAATGAAGCCCAGTTGCCAATGTCCAAGATTTCCTTGGCTCCCTCCACACAGGTGTATAATGAGGCACTTTTTTTTTTTTTAAGTAAACTGAAGCCCATCTGCCCACAATACTAGCTGGTATACATCTTTCTAGAGATTACTGTACCAACCCATCTTTGAGTGATGCTGCATTCTTTATATTAGCAGTACGTAGTAAGGGCTTTGCTGTCCAACCCCAATGTGATCGGTAGCACGAGTATAATAAACAGGGCTGGTCCCAGCACTGAACACTGCTTACCCACTCCCTCCCATCATTCCCATTGCTTGATGTCGATCAGCCAGTTCAAGCAACTTTTTGTAGCATCCTATGCCCTATATTTTTTTGTCCCATTAAATTCCGTGCAGAGGCTGTTTTATCTCTGCTACCATAATACCTGCATTGTTGTTTGTCAGTCAAAAATATTTCTTTTTTTCTGGTTAGGGACCTCACTCTGTGTTTGACTCCAATGTATACAAATGCTTTCTATTTCCTTCTTTCCTGACCTTAGATGTGGACATTTGTTTGACTGAAAACCACAGTTGTAGTTCTCTGTCTTTGTAATAAACCTTTTCATACTTGTCATTATATCCTACAGTTGTCTTTGCCTTACCAGCCAGTAGGTCCTTTACTACTGTTCCAGCTGAACGGGTTATTCTACCTGCCTTTGTTCTGTAGACTGTCTTTCACAATTCATTTTATGAAATCTCGAGTGTATGCTGCTACCCGACCACCTTGGCTGCTGTAGTTGCATTTGTCTATTCTGAACCCCCAAGTACTGTACTATCCCAGTCAGTATTTGTGCCTCCCTGATTTACTGCAACATTTAACAGGATCATTTTAGTTTTATTTAGATTTCTGGCATTACCACAAATCAAGACGTTCTGCTCCCTTTTCTTTAACTTTAGACTTTAAAAGTAGGTCCTCACTTGTACTAGCTGCACAGGTGGAGGAGACAGTCAGCTTTGTGGATAAAGCAGTTGCTCATAAATGTGAAGACTAGAACTAGTGTGCTTTTCTGGTCACCTTCATTACTGTAAACCATGCAGCTCCTTTGTCAGGATCTCCAGCGGGTACATTTCTACTTCAGTTTTGTTTTGGATGTCATAACTGGACAGTTCTGTCAGTCCTTATTTGTAGTTGTGATTCTTTTAATGGAATGTAAACTTACATACATCTTCTGGAGTTGGCATGTTCTCCCCATAACAAAAAATTCCCATGCCCTTGTGGGCCTGGGCTGTGGTTGTAAAGGGTCCATTAAAGACCAATTCACTTTTTGAGAGCAGAGAATATATTTTGTTTTTTTATAGATTTTTTTTAAGCTGCACTTCTGTGTATCTTTCAACTAAGGAGAATTCTGAAACAAAATAATTTGGATTTGGTTATAGTGCTTTATGTATTTGTTTTTCGCTATTTAGTTGAGGCCTAGTACTGAGAGCTTCTTGATGTTCATCGTGTTTCACTGTTGCAGTCATTACTCTTGGGTTATCCTGCTGGCAGGCTACCCTCAGTCGGCCATAATTCCAAAGTCTAGGTCTGGCGTCGGTTGCTGTCGCTTCTTCCCTGACATCAGTGTGCTAGGGGTATAAAAGATGCAGCCGACGCCATTTTCTACAGTCTTTCTTGCCGCGCGGTGCCCAAAGCAAAAGCAGTTCGCAAGTGCCGGACAGCCGACTCCTGAGATTTTCAAATCTGAATTTCAGAACCGAAGTCTTCATTAAAGCTAAGTACCCCGTTGGGGAAGCTTTTTTCTTGCTCCAGACCGATGTCAGAAAAAGTTAACAATTGTATTTCTTGTGGGAAGCAAATACCTCATAAGGATTTTTACTCGTACTGTATTCCTTGCCTAGGACCTGATCACAACGTGGCTAGCTGTCGGTTTTGTGCTAGATTTAACCAATGCACTATTAAGCGTCGGTTCGATTTTGCATTTCATTACTTTGGCCGAAGATTTAATTATATAATGCCGTCGGAACAGCCGACAACCGGAGTTTACAAAAAACGCAAGGACAAGGAAAAGGATAGGCATCCGAGGTCCAAAACCGACGACGAGGCCTCTACTAGGCCAGTCGCCGGTTCTCAGTGAGGCGCTTTTGCAGCCCCTGGTGCCTGCTACCTCAGAGCCACAGGCCACTTCCGACTCCCACATGGAGCCGACTGGGCCTCTGGATACTCAAGGTATTGGACACTCGGAAATCATCCCGTCAGATGGGTCCGGAGCTGCTGAGCAGGCATCGGCTTCTGAGGGTGTCTTCAGACCTACACAGCTATATATTAAGCCATCTTCAGCTTCAAAGACTAAAGCAGCTCTAAAGACAAAGAAACAAGTACAGCATTCTCCTACTCGGACTTCCATGCCTAAAAAACAGATGCTCAAAATGGCCGAAGACCTAATTACTTTGATCAGGGGCACCCATCCCCCTCCTGATAAGAGGCCTAGGCAAGAGACAGAGTATAATTCTTCTGATCAGGTTTCTATTTCCTCTGATTCCTCTTCTGAACAGGATTATTCCATGCTTACCTATGAGGATTCTGATGCTGAAGAATCCATTCCTTCAGCCTGTCCTCCTGAGGATTATTCTTTTGGGGAAACCCTGCATACCATGAGGGAGCATTTCCACTGGGAGAGCCAAGATTATTCTGAATCTAAGAAAAGGCTCAGAGACTTTCTGCTACTTCCTCAGCACAGACCCCTTGATATTCCACCTGTTCTAGACATTGCAGATGATGTTTTTTCAGAGTCCGGCCTGTCCCCTGACTCTTTACCCCCTGCACCTGCTAAGCCAGACAGAGATACTACAGGGTCCCAGATTCTCATAAATTCCTATATAAAAACCCCACTGCTGACCCAGAAATTATATCTCAGGGTCCCAAAGGGGTTAAAGCTTCCACTGGAAAAAAAACCTGTCCCCTCTGATAGGGATTCTAGGGCTCTAGACAGATGGGGGGGGGGTCTACACTTCTGCTATATTGGCTGTAAGGGCTTTAAATTGTCAGTTTCATATGCTTAAATATCAGCAATATTTAATGTCACTGCTTAAACAGAAATTGTTTACAAATACTGAATGTTCAGAGAGCAAGGAATTGCAGGATTTATTGCATGCAGCTGAACAAGTGGGGAAGCATACTTTGCAATGTGGTTATGATTCACTGGAGGCCTCTTTCAGGGCCGCTGTTACAGGTTCTGTTATTAGATGGCATGCTTGGTTAAAGGAACAGAATCTGCCTGATCATGTTAAAGCAAAATGATTAGATGCACCATTACAGCATGATACTTTGTTTGGTACTAAAGCAGAAGAGGTGTTGAAGAAAATGGAGAATTAAGCAAAATCCATGCAGACAGTCAAGGATTTCTTACAGGTACAGCCACCCAGGTTTAGCAGGAACTGGCCTTCTAAAAATTGGTCCTTTCCAGTGTCAGACAGACCACAAAGAAGTAGATACAGGCATCCCAGAGGCAGATCTCAGCCCCAAGGCTCATACAGGCCTAAACAATGGGGTGCTCCTGCCTCCAAAAGCAGAGAAGACAAATCACAACCTTACAGGAAACCGTCCCAATGACTTTCCTCTGCCAGATCTAAGCACTTTTCTTTTGGCAGCCCCCTTAGGGGGAAAATTAGAACTTTTTTCATCAAATTGGCAAATGGTTACCCAAGACAAATGGGTCCTGAACATAGTGTCCCAAGGCTACAGTTTCCATTTTCACACTCTACCAAGGTCAAAAGGTATGCCAGACCTGCCACACAGTCAATGGGCAGAGGCACAAAGACAAATTACAGCCCCCATGGATATGAGGGCCATTCAGCAAGTACCACAACAAGAGCAGGGGCAAGGATTTTACTCCAGACTTTTCCTAGTACCCAGAAAGGACAAAACCTGGAGACCAATACTGGACCTGTCTATACTAAATATGTTTCTGGAAGTTCCAAAATTCAAGATGTTGACTCTACAGCAGCTACTAGCCACGCTGGGCAAGAAGGCTTGGCTCGTAACTTTGGACCTATAAGAGGCATACCTGCATGTCCCACTCAGACAATCTTGCAGAAGATACCAGAGATTCATAGCTGGCTCAATGCATTACCAATTCTCTGCACTGCCCTTTGGTTTATCTACTGCGCCCAGGGTCTTCACAAAATGCCCGGCACCAGTAATTGCGTTTTGCAGACAGAGGAATTCAAATATATCCCTACTTGGATGACTGCCTATTTCAAGCAGAGAACAGACATTCTTCTAAAGCATTTGGCGATTGTAAAAAGATTACTAATTGGCCTAGGGTACAAAGTAAATGAAAGAAATCAAAAGTAGTGCCCTCTCAAGAGAGAATATTCCTGGGTGCAAGCTTAAATAAAACTGCCCAGATGGCTTATCTCACACCAGACCAACAAAAGCAACTGACTTCTTACTTTAAGAAATTGGCAACAAAAACCCACTTATCTGTAAGGACAATCCTGCAGGCCTTGGGTTTCATGGCATCTTGCATTCTACTACTTCCATATGCCAGACTGCATATGAGGGAACTAAAATGGTATCTAAAAAGTGTTTGGACTCAGCATTGCCACAGCCTGGAGACAGTAATTGCACTCATTCCCTGCCTGCAACAGGAGTTTTGATGGTAGGCAGAAGCCTGTCACCACAACAAGGGTCTGCCATTCTGTTTACTCACGGCCAGACAGACACTGACAACGGATGCATCAGATTATGCCTGGGGGGGGCCCATATGGCAGGAAAATGTATTCAGAGCACATGGCCTGCAAACCAGATGCATCTTCACATCAATCAAAAAGAGATGCTATCTGTTCAAAATGCCCTGACAGTTTTCAAGGACCTGCTTCATCCAGGACAGCTACTGATAAAGACAGAAAATACTACGGTCATGTGGTACATAAACAAGCAGGGAGGTACACATTCCTACCCCCTCTGCAGACAAGCAATGACCTTCTGGGACACAGCACTGGCTTTTCAAGTTCACCTGCAAGCACAATTCCTGCCAGGAAAAGCAAATACTCTGGCAGACGAACTAAACAGAAACCTTATGGATCCCCACAAATGAAAACTGGATCCACAAGTCTTCAGCATGATAGCAAGGAAATGGGGATGCCCAGACATAGATCTATTTGCCTCCCCTCACAACTGCCAATTGCAGAGATGTTGCACAAGGATTTATCACAAGCAAGCATGGAAAGTGGACACCCTATCCTTCAGCTGGAAAAATCTAACAGTATATGCCTTTCCTCCACCGCCTCTCCTTCCCAGGGTACTCCTAAAGGTCAGACGAGAAGCCAAAAATGATACTGATTGCACCAGACTGGCCACACCAGCACTGGTACCCAATCCTAAAGAGCTTGTCTCAAGGTCCAGCATGGATATTGCCTCAAACTTCTCACTTGCTGACCCAACAAAACAATCAGATCCTGCACAGCCAACTCAGGACCTTAAATCTGTCAGCATGGCGGATAATGTAGACATTCAGAACACTCCTCTTTCAAAAGCTGTTATGGATGTTATCTTGGAGGCCAGGAGGCCCAGTACCAGAAAATCTTATGCAGAAAAATGGAAGAGATTCTGTGCTTGGAACCAGGAACAAGGCATTGACATGTGTGTATCAAATATCCCTCAGATTTTACACTACCTAACTGAGATGCTGAACAAAGGCCTTTCTTTCTCATCAGTTAAGATTCATGCCTCTGCCATTTCTGCCCATTACAATACGTAACCACCTATCTTTTCTCATCCTTTAATAAGGCAGTACTACCTCAGAGGGGCCAAAAACATTAGGCCTCCAAGGAGAGCACCAATTCCGGCCTGGGACCTCAATTATGTTTTGGAAAAACTCACACTGCCTCCTTTCGAGCCAGCATCAACAGCAGATATAAAATTCTTATCCTGGAAAACAGCTCTGCTCCTAGCAATAATCTCTGCAAGACGAGTCTCTGAGTTACAAGCACTCATGGCTGTGGAACCTTTTATCATTTTTCATCCAGACAGGGTTTCTCTGAGGACAAACCCTACATTTATGCCTAAGGTGGTGTCCAGTGTGACCCTCAACCAAACCATTCACTTGCCTACCTTTTATCCAAATCCACAGAACAAGGGTGAGAAAATTCTGCATTCTTTGGACATACACAGGCAGTTGCACTTCTACTTGGACAGAACTAAAGCTTTCAGAAAGACTGAGCAACTTTTAGTGTCATATGCTGCAGGAACACAAGGAAAGGCTATCTCAAAACAGACTATTTCTAAATGGATAGGCCATTGCATCCACTTCTGCTATTTTCAACATGGCAAATCAGTGCCTAAGGGCATTAGGCCTCATTCCACCAGAGCAGCAGCCACTTCAGCAGCTTTCCTCAGAGAAGTACCAACCAAAGATATCTTAGAGGCTGCAACTTGGAGTTCAGTGCACACTTTCACAAAGCACTACCACTTACCTGTTTACTCTAAGTCCAGAGCAGGCTTTGCCACTGCAGTTCTGCAGGGCCTCATAGCCTCTCCTAATCCTATTTAGCCCAGCCACCCATCCTCAGTTTTGGGATTCAACCCAAGAGTAATGACTGCAAGAGTGAAACACGATGAACATAGTACAGTTGTGTACCTACCATAAATGTAGATGTTCGAGTGTATTCACTGTTGCAGTCCAGGTTACCCACCCACCATCCCCCCTTTCTTTGCTGGGACTTACCTGCACTTCTCAATCCTATACAACCTATTTGGTGTATTTGCTTGTAGATGCAGGAAATGTTATTTTTGTGCATGCATTTTTATTGGCATATTTTTCAGCCTACCAATTTGGGGGCACCTGACATCTGGGGCAAGAAACACTGAAGAAAATGGCGTCAGCTGCATCTTTTATACCCCTGGTGCCCTGACGCCAGGGAAGAGGTGACAGCAACCGACGCCGGACCTAGACTTTGGAATTCTGGCCAACTGAGGGTAGCCTGCTAGCAGGATAACCCAAGAGTAATGACTGCAACAGTGAATACACTCAAACATCTACATTTATGGTAGGTACACAACTGTACTTTTTCACAGATAATGCAGGAGCTTTTGCTTATATAAACAGCCATGTAAGGGATTGAGGGCTGGAAGGGAAGAACTGTAAGCAAGAAGGATGCTTTCTGTGAATTTTCTGAAACTTTTGGGTGGTGGGAAGGGAACCCCTGCTAATTAGTATTGCTGTAGTTTTTACAGGAGAGAGAGGAATACTGTAGCAAACCTCACTATGATTTCGAATTGGTAGAGCCAGTCAGAATTTGTCATTATTATTTCCTAGATTTTAGCTTGTGATGTTATGCCACACTGGGACAATATAGATTATGCAGTGGAATTTAGAAGTTGGATAAGCTGGCCTACAATTTGTAAAGCAGTTGGTGGAAATCAGTTTATAGTGAGGGACATGCCCACTGGAATACCACAAAGATGTAAAGGTCTTGTTACTGTCTTTTTAAGCGGCATTGAGGAAAGTGGATGAGAAGACTTGTTTTTGCATGTAGTATGAAGAACTGAAACAGAAGTAGTGAGAAGGGCCTGGCTAACCGTATTTTGTTCAGGGGAGTGTCCGATGGCACCCCAGGGCACAGCAGTGGAAAGCTGCACACTTTGTACTGGACCTCCTTATTTGGGGGCACCCCGGATGGGTGATGGTACTTTGTCACCTTTGCTTATTACAATTTTTCCCAGACTTACAATAAATAAAGGTGCGAGACAATATGAAATGATTTCTTGAAATTTGTGGAGGGTGTTAGTGCATTAATGACAAACCTGACAAAGATGCAGAGGAGAAAGTTGGTGGTAGTATATCTGTGTAGATTAACAGGCCGTCAGTATCTACTCATGTTAGTATATTTACAGTGCAATGAAAAAGTATTTGCCCCTTCCTGATTTCTTATTTCTTTGCATGTTTGTCGCACTTAAATGTTTCAGATCATCAAACAAATTTAAATATTAGACAAGGATAACCCAAGTAAACACAAAATGCAGCTTTTAAATGATGATTTTATTTATCAAGGAAAACAAATATCCAAACTACATGGTCTTATTTGAAAAAGTAATTTTCCCCCCTTGTTAAATCATGAAATAACTATGGTTAATCACATTTTTAAGAAAGTTCAATTTCACTAGCCACACCCCGGCCGGATTACTGTCAGACCTGTTGAATCAAGAGATGACTTAAATAGAACCTGTCAAACAAAGTAAAGTAGGCCAAAAGATCCCAAAAAGGAAGACATAATGCCATGATCTAAAGAAATTCCGGAACAGATAAAGTAATTGACAGCTATCCATCTGGAAAAGGTTCCAAATCCATTTCTAAAGCTTTGAGACTCCAGCGAACCATGGTGAGAGCCACTATCCACAAAAGAAGAAAACATGGAACAGTGGTGAACCATCCCAGGAGTGGCCGGCCTACAAAAATTACCCCAAGAGCGCCATGACGACTCACCCAAGAGGTCACAAAAGAACTCAGAACAACATCTAGAGAACTGCAGGCCTCACTTGCCTCAGTTAAGGTTAGTGTTCATGACCATAAGAAAGAGACTGGGCAAAAATGGCATGAATGGCAGAGTTCCAAGGCGAAAACCACTACTGACCAAAAAGGAACATAAAGGCTCTTCTCACCATGTTGATGATTCCCCCAAGACTTTTGGGAAAATATTCTTTGGACTGATGAAACAAAAGTTGAACTTTTTTGGAGGTATGCGTCCCATTACATTTGGTGTAAAAGTAACACAGCATTTCAGAAAAAGAACATCATGCCAACAGTCAAACATGGTGGTGGTAGTGTGATGGTCTGGGGCTGCTTTGCTGCTTCTGGACCTGGACGACTTGCTGTGATTGGAACCATAAATTCTGCTCTCTATCAAAAAATTCTGAAGGAGAATGTCTGGCCATCAGTTTGTGACCTCAAGCTGAAGCGCACTTGGGTACTGCAGCAGAACAATGATCCAAAACACACCAGCAAGTCCACCTCTGAATGGTTTAAAAAAACAAAGTGTTGGAGTGGCCTAGTCCGTCTGGACTTGAATCCAATTGACATGCTGTGGCATGATCTTAAAAAGGCGGTTCATGCTCTGAAACCCTCCAATAAGGCTGAATTAAAACAATTCTGCAAAGAAGAGCGGGCCAAAATTCCTCAACAGCGATGTGAAAGATTCTGCCATTTATCGCAAATGCTTGATTGCAGTTGTTGCTGCTAAGGGTGGCACAACCAGTTGTTAGGTTTCAGAGGCAATTACTTTTTCACATAAAGCCATGTAGGTTTGGATATTTTTTTTCCCTTAATAAATAAAATCACCACTTAAAAACTGCATTTTGTCTTTACTTGGGTTATCTTTGTCTAAAAGTTATATTTGTTTGATGATCTGAAACATTTAAGTGTGACAAACATGCAAAAAAATAAGAAATCAGGAAGGGGGAAAATACTTTTCCATTGCACTGTATTGTATGTACAGTTTGAGGAATGCCTCTCAAGAAGCAGAGAATCCAGCTGCATAAGTAATAAAGGAGCTGAAGGCCCTTTACATTTGTGCATTGGCCCCTGCTACAGTTTTACTGAATTATTCTTCACGTTTGGTATTGTATTCACCTGGGCTGTGCCTGAAATTGTTCCAGTGGGATCACTGCACTCTCCCCTACTAATAAAATAAAATTTCCCTACCATGGACAACCCCCACCCATGATATCATGATTAATTCAAGTGTTTTTTGTTGAATCTGGATCCGATCTGATGTTGGCAGTAGTGAAGTCGTGTAATGGGCTAACTTTCTTAATTTCTGTAGTCAGTTTGCCACCTTGTGGATCTGCGAAACTTGGTATGTAATGACAATTATGTCATTTATATTATTGATTTTCCACCTTTTCCTTTCAGCCAGTCTCTGTTATCCCATGAGTAATGGCCTCAGTCACACAGCTAAGCCACCAAATGTATAGCACTGTGTCCCTTCCTTCACTCTCTCCAACTTTGCTGATGTCCCTAGGGTTACTGGATCATCAGCATTGCAGCCAAGTGCCCTATTTTGTTTTCCATGCTGACTAGCTCAATATGTATTCTGTAGAATATGGAGGGTCAGAGTGACATATGATGAAGAAAGGCAGCATTTTTCTTAAAAGAAAACAAAAACAGATGAGCGTTTGTATGAGATGAAACAGGAAAGGGAAAAACGTGGTACTGAGGAAGTTTTAAGTTGAGTGCTTTGAAATTGCTACAGAGGTAATGAAAGTAAAATCAGAAAGAGCATTTAAGAGAAGAACCATGATACAATGATGAGCTGTGTTGCAGCTTCAGTCTACACATAAAACTGTGTGAAAAGTCAGACAGGATGGACCTAGAGAACATTTACTATAAAAATGTATGTGCTGTAGAATGGGTTCCTGCATTTGGCTCCGTGAAGTCTGCTGGAGCAGGAGGATAAAATGGAAAATGTGTGCCTGCTTTTATAGATATTAAGGGTGTGTGTGTGTGTGTGTGTGTGTGTGTGTGTGTGTGTGTGTGTGTGTGTGAGAGAGAGAGGCGCTAAGGCTACTGTATCATAACAAGACATTTAGTGCATTGTAATTTCAGAAGCTGTTTCCCCTCCATCCTTTGTACTGAATCTGTGATGCATACAAATAACAACCAGACAGCAATGCTGCTTATTGTAAGTTTAACTAGAGAGATGGACTAGTCTGTAGACCCCTTTCAACTATTTCCCTAACCTGGTGGAAATACAGTGTGAGGATATTCCATGGTACACTGACATGTTGGATTGCAACTTAATCATTACGGTTCCAGACTTCTAATGCCTCACCATTGAGAACAAATAGTAGTACACTTACAGTGGTATGCTTGTAAACACTATGACTTTTTTTTTTGGTTTAGAAATTAAAAAGCAAACGATTAAGCTTTTCGTGTGTGAGTTTAGTGAACTGGGATTGATTGATTCATTGATTTTGTATGTTGTGTTTGTCATTGTTGTGAGGGCTTGATAAATGGCAATTAATTGCTGGTGATTTCTGTGCTGTATTTTTTCCTCTGAACTGAAAATTGCCAGTTTGACTGTATTGTAATGCGTAATTGTTCCACAATTCTCAGTAGACTCACAGTAGACAAAGACCCCCTTACAACTGCCAGCAGATGAAAAGGGAGGAAATAGTTGGTTTTCCTTTATCTCTCTCAGTTTAGATCTGCATTTGTCTGTTGCACTGATTCAGGGGGGAAAAAAAGAGCCACGTGCAAGGCAGTTACAGAATGTGTCGTACAGTGATAGTATTGCAGTTTAAGCGCAGTTGGTCCCAGATGGCTGTAGTGAGTGTCGTCATCTGCACTGATGTATGTATCTATAAATGTTTGGTTTTAAAAACTTTCTGAGGTTACATGAAGCAGTTGAAGTTAAACATTCTGATATCTTCTTTTTTAGAAGATTTTTGATAGCATTAATCACTGAAAAGTGCAGAAATTATTGCCTGTTCTGGCAGATGATGTAGGTCTTCCTAACTGCAGGGATAGTGATGCTATTTGACGCATATGGTACGAATCATGGTAATGTCAGCCTTAAGACATATGCTTAAAAAGGAGTGAAAGGTCATGATCCTCCGTATTTGCTTTCTGCTGTGTGCCTTCCTTCTGCTGCGGTTGTGGCAGTTAGGTGGGTGGATGAATAACAGAGTATCAGACATATTTATTGATTACTCAGTATAAAAATACATCAGGTACTGCACAGGTCATAATAGTTAACTTTGTGGTTAATTCATTGTCTGTCTGAATGTGCTGAAAACCAGAATCTACTAAAATTGTGAATGAGTTAGTTGCTTTCCTAATGCAGTGAATGGAGTAATTAAAATGGAAATTGTTACTCCCTATTGTAAGTTGTCTTAACGGTACTGTATTGTATTCTGAGAAATGTTTCATGCGAGCAGATAGCTGAGCATTTCATTTGTTTGCCTTCCACTCCCCATTTTTGAATTGTTTCATTTTCATCAAGTCGGATTTCTTTAGCTCATACGTCAATAAACGATGACAGAGAATTAAATTTATGCCCTAATTCTACGAGCATACAAGACATATATACAGAGCACACTTTTAGCAGTAGGGGTTAAACAGTGACATTACTGCTAAGGAAAGCAGTCATGTGACGTAACATAAGAATCTTAGTTTGGCCAAGGCCGTAGAGCCACCTTCCCATGTGCTGAGGTACAGGTGAGGTCCTGCCTTTTTTCTTTTTTTTAACTGAAAGTAATGCCTCGAAAGTTCAAGATGTATAATCCTCCCAATAATTAAGTATTTTACTGTTTTTTGTAACTTGTGCTTTAAGTAGGCAATTATCTACATAAATGTGACAATTTTACACACAGACATTGTGAAAAAAAATTTGGTTAGATAGTCTGGGGAGCAAATGTTGGACTATTCACCACTTAAAATCCAGATGAGTTTCATTTATTAAGTACGCTATTCCTGACACAGCAGAATTCTAGGATGGAGTCATAAGGCTAATTGGGTATTAAACTACTGACATTAGCTCCTGTTTTGTGATGCCACAGTTAGAAACTTTGTTACATTGGAGACAAACACTGACAGTATGCGAAGATCTGGGTATGATTCTGACACGGATGCAAAGTCTGACAAGTTTAACTTAATTTTTTTTTTTTTTTTAACCATTGCAGTAAGACTTTTTTCATCTGTTACAGCTAGGGCACTTGTCAGAACCAGAGGCAGTGTGATTGGTGTTTGCTCCTCTGCCATTCTGTGTTATAAAGCACTTATAACTCCTGAGTGTATTGGCAGTGTTGTGATTCACACCTACCAGTCACCATGTTGTTTGTGGCAGCATTATTTTTTGTTTTTTCTTTTATTTTCCTTATCTGCCTTCTAGTGAAGGGGAGGATGATAACAGCTGAAGATACCAGAGCTGATTACCTTGGAGAAATGGGGGAGGTGTGTCATTAACTGGAATTGTGATGGGACCAAGTTGCTAGAGAAAGATGGGAAGTTATCATTGCCTTGGTTTTCAAAT
>NC_056731.1:194034022-194118134 GCF_019279795.1 Protopterus annectens
TTTATTTAATAGGTCATTCCTTCATTCTTTGTTGACTGGGATAGAGTGATGTTCTACATGGACCGAAAATTGTAGCGTTAACACTTGCAGTCATACCTTTCAACTGTCCAGAATCTCACAAATGTCCGGCCTTTCCCTTGTAAAATTTAAGGTTTTCTGGCAAATCAGTGGGGATTGTAGTCAATTAATAATGACTGACATTGAGATATCATATCAATCGGAAAATGCATGCTAATGCAAAGCCTCTTCAAGCAACTTTTGAAGTTTAAAAAAAATACTTGAAATCTGTTCTGGATTTGGCCTTTTGCACCTTCATTTTTATTCAGCATTATTGTGCAAAGAGGGTGAGAGGTATGGTGGTAGTAATAATGACTTCAACAGTACACTAGTAGGAACTTAGGCTACTGGCCAGTTATTTTACATTAAGGTTTGTGGTCTGCACTCTTGTGGGAGGAGAGGCTAGATTCTGCCCTTCTGAGCTGGGAATTTCTGGTTAAAGGCTTACTGCGCCTGCTTATTTGAACTTTTTTTCTGATACTGGTGTACCTTGTCTGCTGTAGCATAGACTAGATTCAGGCTTGCTGAATATAGATTTGTTTGTATAACTTGAGCACTAATCCAGGCCATCTTTTTTTGGAGAAGGTTCCCCTGCACCCTAGTGGCAGGAGTGTGTGGTTAGAGCTTGTCAGATTGAAGACTGCTGGAACTCAGTTTTGAGTTTTTTTTACTGGTTAATTGTGTAATTTGTTTAAATCAGTTTGCTCGTTTTCTATTGCTATAAAAACAAAATTGCACTTTATTCATCTGCTTTTACTGTAATTGTGTTTCTTCCCATTTTATTATCTTATTTTGCTTGTGCTTCTTAAATGTACTCAATTGTATTATTCTGCTGCAGTTATTACTGCTTGGTAGTAGCCTGATTAAATTTTAACCGTTATTCTAAGCCTTTTGGTTTAAGCACTTGGGCTTCAGGCCAGTTGTTTTACATTAAGAAGGTTGTGGACTGCATTGTTGTGGCAGGCCAGGTAGCTTACATCATTCTAAGTAGGGAATTGCTGATTGAAGGCTCCGTGCCTGTTCTAAAAGTGAATTAGTTCTGGTGTAAGCACTTGGGCTTCAGGCCAGTCATTTTACATTAAGAAGGTTTATGGTCTGCACTCTTGGAGGAGAGGCTAGATTCTGCCCTTCTGAGCTGGGGATTTCTGGTTAAAGGCTTATTGTGCCTGCTTATTTGATCTGTTTCTTTCTGAAATTTGTGTGCCTTGTTTGCTGTTGCACAGAAGTTAGTAGTTTATTGGCCATTTCGGGCTAATTTCTATCTCTTTCATTTCCCTGCTATAAAAACTGCATTTGCACGATTTTTTGTGCACTGGGCATTGCCTGTTAGGTAGGCTTAAACTTTTCCCGACTCTGCGAAGTCTACTCTTCAATTTTTCCCTTTGAGCTAGACAAACTTTCACCTTAAGCACTCAAACCATTCATTTCACAGCCAAGCACTTGCTCAAAACTCATAGCAAGCACTAACTAACCGTAAGGCTCTCTATTCGCCCCTACCCAGCCAATCAGTAAAACAGCTCACTTTATCTATTCAGGCATGTCCAAAGGGTGAATCTGGGCATTTTGAGGCAATGTTACAAATGCCTCATGTACACAGACAACCCTCTCCTCCTACCACCAAACACTAATATATGCGAGAGATGCAATTATACAGCCAAACTGGAGGCAAAGCTCTCTCAACCCAAGACTGGAACTGACAGTCGAGGAGAAGGAAAATACTTGCAGCACACCACCAGTCTCACATAGACCTACTAAACCAACACCGGCAAATAACACACATAACTACACGAAAACATACTCGGAGGCTCTAAATAAAAATCTGCAAAAGCAACAGAGACCTCCAAAGCAGACACCCAAGCAACCTCCACACCCCATCACAAACCATGAAACACATACTTCACATAATCAGTGTGCCATGCAATCATAGCCCTTAAGGCAAAATAACATACCTAACACACTAGTAATAGGCGACTCTATAGTCAGGCACACTGATGTCCCACTAACTAGGCTGGACAAGGAGAAGGTTACAGTTAGCTGCCTGTCAGGCACCAGGATCCGCCACATAACACAAGCCCTCAGGTCGCATCAGAACAAGTACAAATACGAATCTGTGATTGTCTATGTTTGTGTGAATGACCTGAGACATACCTCCCTGGACTACATGAAAAGAGACATGGAAGAGCTCTCTGATCACGTAGCCCAGGCCGGTATGACCCTGATCCTGAGTAGCATCCTGCCCTCACCAAGAATGATGCCACAGTATAAAGAAGAAATGATCAATTTCAACAATTGGCTAAGTTTCTGGTGTCATTCAAAGGGGATCCAGTATCTGTCCACCTGGGATGACATGCTCGACAAGCCATGTTGCTTCGCAAGACATGGCTTGCACCTGTCACCCTTAGGCTTTTGAATACTGGCCAAGGCTTTTGCCGCCCCCATAGTGCCTTTTTTAGGCAAGGCTCAAAAGACAAACCCACCACCGTAAATAGCACAAGTAACCAAAAACTGAGGGTAATGCTACTCAACTCCAAAAGTCTAAACCTCAAAATGCATGCACTCGAGGCACTCCTCAGTATGAAGAACATTGATATCTGTGCAGTAACAGAAACCTGGTTTTAAGGCTCCAGAGAGCACCCCAGCACTACCAGGCTATAACTCATATCATACCTTTCAGCCACAGAACCCGGACCGAAACACAAAAGGCGGGGGTGTATCCATATTCATCAAGGATACCCACACCTCCAGGTTAGTGGCACAGTACAATGCCTCCAAGATCATCCATGTGCAACTAACAATGGGCAAAACTGCAGTTCAAATTGTAGCTTGCTACAGATCACCCACCATGACCCAGGACCCCCATTCCACATTTCTGGAGACAATGGAAAATATGAAGGTCCTACCAAACACCCTAATATTGGGTGATTTCAATTACCCAAACATTAACTGGGAGAACTACTTCAGTACTAACTCCCTTGCCCAACACTTCCTAGAATTTATAAACTCGAATGCCCTGGATCAACTGATCAACACCCCCACCAGAGGTGGCAACATATTGGACCTGGTCATCACCAACATGGGTGACCGATGTTTTACAGCGGAGGTCAACCCCTCGCTGGTTAGATCAGATGATAGACTAATCACTCTGGATATCCACATTCCGCCCCCACCCCCAATCAAGGAAACCACTGTGAAAAACTTTTGTAAAGCAAACTTCACATTACTTAAGACCAAGGTGGAAAGGTTCACAGCCACCATGCTAAAGGACAACACTGTCCAAGCTGCTGAATCCCTTACAAAGACACACTAAGAGCACTTGCAAGAATGCATGGCTCGTGCTATCCCAAGCAAAACCAAGACTCATGCCTCCAAGAAAAGGAAACCAGTCTGGTGGACCCCTGCCATAAATAAGCTATACAATAGAAGGAGGAAACTAGTACAGAAGAGTAAAATCCCAAGAAGGAAAGGCATCGCTGATCAGTATCTGCAAGAAACTATGATCCCGCATAAAATCATAGGCTAACTTCAAAAGAAAGATTGCCAAGGACTCCAAAGATAACCACAAAGTGTTCTTTAGCTATGTCAGAAACCTAAGTGGAAACTCTCAGATCTGCTCTGAGTTAGTGCAGAATGGCACAAAATACACTGAACCGACTGATATTGCCAACATTCTGGCAGACAGGTTTAGTGCAAACTTCACCCCCTAAAAGGGCCCATAACCATACCAGAAGAATGTAGAGCCCCGGCAGTCACTGGCACACAGGTTAAAACAGCCCTGTCCAAAGCCAAAAACACAGCTTCAATAGGACTGGATGGTGTCCCAGGCTGTGTCTTACACGAGCTCCAAAATGAACTAACCTCTCACCTAAACACACTGTTCAAACTCAGCCTCTCTACAGGCTATGTACCCATAGAGTGGCGCACCGCAACATTTCTCCTCCACATAGGTGGAGCTACAACGGACCCCGGGAACTATCGACCTATACGCCTGACTAGCCTGGTCTGCAAGGCTATGGAGCGCATCATCATGGAACTCATTAACAGCCTCTACCCAGTTTGGCTTTGTTTAGGGCAGATCATGCCTCCTAAACCTGGTGGACTTCTTTGAGACAGTTACCAAGGCTTTAGACGAGGTAAAGGAGGTCCACACAACCTACCTAGACCTTGCAAAGTCTTTTGACACCATTCTTCATTCTGGTATTATAGACAAGCTCACCAGCCTGAACATAAACCCCTACGTCACTAGATGGGTTGCCAATTGGCTCATGGATGGAACCCTCACGGTGAGAGTTGCAGGCTGTAGGCCCGACTCTAAATCGGTTACAAGTGGCATCCCCCAGGGCTCAGTCCTGGGACCCCTCCTGTTTGGTATATACGTCTGAGAGGTACAGGCAAGCACAGGAGGACTATGGCTGACCAAGTTCACAGATGACTGCAAACTGGGGTCCATAATTGACTCTCTGGCTAATACAGACATCGTCCAGAAGGGTCTCACTGACATTTTGGTGTCAAAATCATGGCTTCAAGCTAAATTCCAAAAAGTGTATAGTCATCCCCTTTGGAAAAAAACAAAGCACCCGCGAACTACCACGTACATGGTAGTCCCCTAAGTACAGAAAATGTAATAAGGGATCTGGGGACCCAAGTATATAGTAATCTTTCCTTTGATAATCATATTGCCAAGGCAGTTAGAAAATCCTTCTGTGTGGCCCACCTAGTCACAAAAGGGTTTGTATCTAGAACAAACGAGGTTATTGTGCCCCTCTGTTCATCACTCATCAGACCCATCAGAGAGAGTACAATGCCCCATTTGGGATGTACCTTACAAGGCACCTACAACAGCTGGAAAGACAACAGAAGTACCTCACCAAGAGGATTACTGGCCTCAAACAGATGCCCTATGCAGCCCGACTGAAGAAACTACAGCTGTACTCTGTTGCATACCGCTTACTCAGAGGTGATCTTTGCCTGACATTCAAGGCCATGTCCAACCCAGAATTGATGGACATGCTCCACTTAAAAAAAAAAAAAAAAAAAAACAAATCCCCAAGAGCCACATGCTCTATGGATCTAAACCTCACCACAATGATAAGTAGGACATGCTACAGGGGTAGAGTCCTGTCCCAGAAACTCCCCCATGCTTTGGAACAGGATTCTAATATACATTAGACAAAGCCCCTCACTAACACTCTTAAAGAAGAAACCTTGACAAGTGGATGGGAAACAGAAAATTTACCCTGGGGATCACTGCAGTGGCTCTGCTGGACAGAGGCACAGGGAACTAATCTAAGGGGGCAGAGAAAGCCAGCACATTTTGGCTAGGCTTATAGATGCCCTCTGGCAGATAGCCTAGTACTTACCTATGAACAAGGCTAAACAGTTGTAGCAATACTGCTGTATATTGGTAGGAGACTCTGAATGTCATATATGTACAACTGAGAAGAGGGGAAATGGAGGGAATTGTAATAAAATCAGGTAAAACTTTAAGCTGGTGAGAGAGTGTGTGACTCCCGACTTCTGGGCCACCAATCAAGGAGCCTGAATCCTAACCACTGACACAGGTGAGGGACGTTCACTTGGAACAGAAATAGATAAAGTATTTCTAGATGCAACTCTCTGCGTCGAGCACAATTTCCCTTAAGACCACACAGAGAACACACTCAGTCTGGGGTCTAGGTTTTCCTCTCTCTCCGTGCTCCAATAAGACTCCCCACTGGCACAGCTGTAGAGATGAGTCCTCAGCCGAGTGTCTAATCAAAGTACTCCAACACCCTCTCTGTGAAACCGGTGCACTATGTCCCTGCTCCAAGTAGCTGACACATGCACACACGCAAACACCTGGAAAAGACTGGTACAGATTTACTCCCTCTGCTACCCTTTGCCCAGACTATAAGGTAGTTGCTGCCACCAGACACTACAAAGCCAGCTACTCTAAGGCTCTTACAAGGGTAGCAACGTATACCGAGTGAAATTGATATCAACACCAATGGTAATGTTGACAAGCAACAATGCTTTCAGCAGTGGCCACAGTGTCACCAAATAAATATAAGAACTCTCAAAGGTTAAAATATTCTCTAAAGGACCAGCTACAGTGAAAAGTTTAAATATATTTAATAATACTTAGTAAAAGAACATGAAAATACTGAATATCTATTTACAGTAAACACAAGAGTTTCAGTCACAGGAAATATTAAAATAACAGTTGAAAAGATTTGAGCAGATACAGAAAAATGGTACTTAATTAATTTACTGTATTTTCCTGACTGAACTACAGAATTGGTATTCCCTGGTTACTTACCAAAGCAAGGCAAAATGAAGTAAGTGCGTGATCCTTCTATGTCAGGTTACAAAAACAGACTGATCTCAGACGTCAGTCTCATCTCGTATTAAAACATCATTTTTGTGCTGGATTACAGAATGACATTACATACATCTGGTCATCTGACATTGGTTCCCACACTATCCCTTTTACTAGAGGCTGCAAGTATTTATTTATTTTACATTATTATACATTTAGCACAGATGTGTTACCTTACACACCTAGAGCTTTGCTAAGATCTGTTCCAGCTTCTGGAAGTCATAAAACAATTTCAAACTTCCACTGTTCCAGACTAGCAATTAGTTCACGACAAGAAACAACCAGTAGGGAAAATACAAAAACAAACTACTCAGCCAGGAATGAGAAGCTGCACCACAATCAATGTAGGAAGAACTTTTAATAAAAAACTCGGGGGCCTTGGCACAAACAAGCTTTCCAGGAGTCAATAGTACAATTACCATATGGTTCTAAAATATACACACACACACACACACACACACACACACATATATATATATATATATATATATATATATATATATTACACACCATTACATTTAATTAAATCAATTAAACAATTAATCACAATTTAAAAACTTTCCAGTTACATTCATTATTCAAACCAGCTGGAGACAGTGTATTAAATTTCAAAATATACAGTGTTTCCTTATATAATAATTTATTTTTTACAATCCCCTCAACTTCAACTAAAATCTCTTCTAAAATACAAGCTTTTAGAACAGAAGAATCACTGTTATGGCTAAGATTAAAATGCAGGGCAACAGGATTTATAAGGTTATTATTTCTAATATCCCCTATATAAAATAGGTCACAAGGACATGACAGGGCATATACTACTGATTTGGTAGTGCAGGAATATATAGATGTTGTGTAAAATGTATTTTTATTAATATTACCAAAAGCTCTAACTATATTAGAATAGACCGAACACCTTCCACGAGGGAAGGTTCCACAACTAGTTGGGTGTAGTCAACTTATCAACCGGCTGCATAAATATATTATATACTACCATATCTTTAATGTTCCTACTTCTTTTATATGAAATAAGTGGAACCCTATATAAATTCCTCACACCATCCCTATTGTTAGTCAAATAGGCCCAATAATATTTAACAAATAACTACAACAAATCAACTACTACAAATAAGAAATAAAAAACAGCTGAACCCCTGCAAACGTCTAGACATCCTCAAACACTGTGACTGGACACCTCTAAAAATCCTACCCTTGCAGGATGCAGTAAAACATTTTAGCACTACTTTCCTCTCCATTCTAGACACTCGAGTACCAATTAGAACTATACGTGTTAAATCTAAATATGCCCCTTGGTTAAGAAAAGAAACACGAAATCTTCTTAGGCTTAGAGACAAAGCAGGGTCGACCTACAAACCAAATGGAACCCAACCCACATTTCAGACTTATCGTGAACTTAGGAACAAAGCAAAAAAAAAAAAACAAATAAAACAAGATAAAGTGAATTACTAGACCAACATACAGGACAAATTTCACAGAAAACCCAGAAAAATTCTGCTCCTCAATAAATAATATCCTTAATCCAGGTAAAACAGGCATCCCACCCCACCCCCACTACTAATAATACAAAAAAAACAGCCACTCAATTTAACAAATATTTTACAGAAACCATTCTAGACCTAGCAAGAAAGCAAACTCCAGCAGCTAGCAATTCCCCACTCCCCTCACCTGCTATAACATCTACCTTCTCACTCCAACCAGTCGCAACAGATACCATCAAAAAACTCCTAAAAAAACTAAAACCAACAACACTTGCTGCTGACAACTTACCCTCAGAATACTTGAAACTAACAGCAGATGCCATTGCATACCCTGTATCTATATTAATCAACAGATCAATAGCTGAACAACAGGTCCCTCCCATCTAGAAAACAGCCTATATCATTCCTCTCCATAAAGGTGGCCCATCTGCAGAAATAAACTACCGACCAATAGCAATATTCTCACCACTTTCTAAAATTCTAGAAAGAGTGAGGCACAAACAAGTCTCTAACTATCTGCTAAATAATAAACTCCTAACCAACACCCAGCATGGTTTTAGGCCTTTCCATAGCACAACAACTGCACTAATGTCCTTTACTAACATCATAAATCTCCACAAGAGTAATCCATATACTTCCATCTTCCTGGACCTCTCAAAAGCATTTGATATGGTCTCCCATACCCACCTCTCTGACCTTCACTTCTGTAACTCCACCTTGGCATGGTTCAAAGATTAGCTTACAGGACTGCAACAAGCAGTCTCTTGGCAACGGACCCTATCTCCTTATTACATGTTGAACTTGGTGTGCCCCAAGGCACCATTTTAGGCACACTCCTTTTCTCTTTATTTACTAATAATCTTCATCTTGCCACCTCTTATGCATCTCTCATCCAATATGCAGACTATTCAACTGTGATCTGTTCTGCACCATCCCTAAATGAACTGCAAACACTAACCCAGAAGGCATTTCAAGAAGTTGAGTCCTGGCTAACAAATGCTAAATTAATCTTAAACCCCAAAAGAAACAAACTATTAGTATTCTCCCCTAACAAATGTCCTCTTTTCCCTAACGCTTTCCAAATTACCTCCCACAATAACAGCTGCATAACCTCCTCACAACACACTAAATTACTAGGAATAGAAATTGATGATAAACTCAGATATAATATCCACATTGCACAGACAACGTACACAAAAAAACTTGGTACCCTCCACAGAAACAAACACTTCTTCGCAAAGAACACTAGAATTGCCATAGCACAAACACACCTTCTTTCTACCCTATTATATGCAGCACCCATTCTCATTAATCTTAGGAAAACAGACCTTCAAAAACTTGAAATCTGTTACAGTAAAATAGCAAGATTTGCTAAAATGCACTGGCTAGATCTCATCACTGCATTTCACTCAGGCAACTCAGTTGGTTGGAACTCCCATAAATTCCTAAACTACACACAACTATTAATGGCCCACAAAATCCACACTGAACCTGAAAAAGTACCTGCCTTACAAACCCTTCTACAACCTTATGCCCCTGCCAGACCTCTCCACTCTGCAAACAGAAACCTTGTTCAAACTAACACAACCAAAAATAAAGCTGGTGACTCCCTCTTTTCTAACTTCATAGGTAAACACTGGAATGTTCTACCTTCTACTATTACATCCCTAGCACCCCATTCTTTATTCAAACCAGCCTTAAAAGAACATCTCCTTATTAAATGGATATGTCCATGTACAACCCCCGGCTGACAAGTAACTAAGCACCTACTCTTCTCTTCTTACATTCTACTATCCATCTGTCATCTAATCTCTCCTCTACCAATTTAGAAACCTACCTCCAATTTTATCAAACATTGAAATCATATCACATACTTGTAGGCTAAGATGTATATTAACATTGTTATGTCCTTGATTGTAGACCCATACAATTGTATTTTACTGGAAACAGCATGTAAACTTAATCTCTTATTGATCGTGCAACTGATTTTTGTATACCTAGATGCACAGTTAGTATTAACTTTATTCTTAGAGTTTCTTGTTTGTATTATCTGTGTGAATTTAATTTCTTGTGCGTATTCTCTGTTAACATGGAGCTTTTCTCGCCGGGCCTCTGCTGAAAAAGGACATGTGTCTAGATGGTCTTTCCCAGTAAACAAATGTAAAATAAAATAATGTCTACTATTTCATGACTCAGGATGTTATACACAGTTACAAAATATACCTTTCTACTGCCTTGTACTACATCTCTATTTGTACTCTTACTAATTCTCTCCACAGAAAGATTAGTGCAACCTGAATAAAAATTCAGCAATTTTTGATGGACCGCCTTTTTACAGCTCAGTTGTTATTGTAAGCGTAAGAAAATATTTCCTCAAAAGAAACTGTTTCTGTAGTGATACTTTGAATATTTTATTAATTTAACCTTTCATCTCTTGTGTAAGGCTAACATCGTAACATCGGTTATGAAATTTGAAGATAAGGTGCATTTTTTTTTCATCTTTGTGAGTCCTTTAAATGTAGTCACTTTCTGTTAAGGTCACTTTCCTGATTCAAATGGTTTTGTTTTATGAGATTGTAGGTATTTTAATTACTTTAAAATGTCTTTTTAAGGCAAAGACTATATTGGTACTTTTTTTTTTATAATATTATCAGGTCTTTGACACTGTTATGAGTTTAGACTCTGTATCTGATGGGGAGTGTTTGTGACAGGCTTCTTTTTAAAATATTTATCTTTTTTTTGTTGTTGTTATGGTATATTAGTCTAAAGGGATATTTAACAAGAGTGCAAAAAAAATTATTACAGCTACTATATTTTCACAAAATGTGATCAATTTTTGAGGAAAAATGCCTTTTCAAATGTCTACATTAATGTGTTCATCAAAACAGGAAAATAACTGTAAATACGTCACTCCTGCAGTCTGAAAAATGCCAGCTTTCCGCTGGCATTTATTTTTTAAATATCTTGTGTAATACAAATCCAGCTTTCAAGAAGGTATAACAAAAAGTTCTGCCATACTGTCCTTCAGCAGAGTAGGTGAGAAGGAAATACAGACTGCTTAATTTCCGTCTGTTGTATTTAGGTAACATACAGTAATAGAAGCCTTCCATTTGTTTCAGTGTTATAGATTTGATAATTTTTGTCACTTTTGATACAGGAGACATTAATTATTTTTGAGGCCATGTATTTTAAAAGGATTACTTTAAGATTGTATGGACATGTATTTTGTAAATAGCCGACATAAATTAGGGTGTGAGTGAATGACTGCTTAAGTGGAGAGTTTCTAGGGGTCCTTTGTATAAACACCTTTTATTAACTTCACACATTGACTGACATGGGTACACACACTGTTGTAGAAAACAAAACCATTGTAAGCACTTTTCATTAACTTCACTCATTATACATATATGTTCTCAATTTTTAAAATTATTCTTCACTCCATTACATAACTTGCTCATTTCACTCCTTTTGAACATTATTCTGCATGTAATATGTATCATAATGTTCTCATCTGATGAAATTCATCCTAACAATTAGCCTTTTCCTGTCATTCTTACTACCATTTCAACTTTCAGTGCAATTTCTTGAAAATGATCAAGCATTTATGTGCTCTGTCACACCTTCTTGTTGCTTTATCACTAATTTTTGGTTATGAATCCTTGAGACCATATACGTTTACTTGCCATTTTAACGTTCTATGTTCTGGCTGATAGTTATATGCTGATAGATGATTGCCCTTTATCAAGTAACATTAACAGCAAATTGTGATCTATCACAACAGAAATGTTCTCTCTACTTAAATTAACGATAGATCTTT
Source organism: Protopterus annectens (assembly GCF_019279795.1). Taxonomy (NCBI): domain Eukaryota; kingdom Metazoa; phylum Chordata; order Ceratodontiformes; family Protopteridae; genus Protopterus; species Protopterus annectens. Next base: position 194,045,748 of record NC_056731.1, read on the forward strand.
TTTAGCCATCTTTTTTGAAGTTTGTGAGTAGTTTTTCTGCTGGAGAGGGTGTTTTAATGCATTAGTGAGAAGTCTTTCCTCACAGCTTCTGTCCAATATCCAGAAGAATCATAAACTAGTACAAGTGGAATGTTTGGGTCATAATGTGCCAGCACTGTAAGAAACGTGGAGATATTAATGTGTGATAAATACATTCTGTTGCTAGTGCTCCATTTCCATGAAATGTGTTCTTGGGCATCCTGTACAAGGATGCCAGTACTGTGCTCTGATAAGTAAAACAATTTTCAGTATTAGTTTACCAAACGAAGGACTGCTTGCAGCCATTTTCCACATGTATGTTAGGGGTGCTTCATGAATTGTTTGCTGCACTTCAGCCAAAGAATGAACTACTCAGCAACTGGCCAAGGTCACATTTTGATTTTTTAAATCTCCAGTCTTTGCTGTGGTTTTCTGCAGTCCACTAAAGTTATGCATGTTTTGCTATTTCACTGACAGATTGTTCATATCTTTCAGCAGACTGTCCGTTGTTCAAGTCCCCAGAATCTGCACCTTAGTGGTGTAGAACTCTGAGCAAATAGGGAGGGAGTCCTCTCCTGAAGATGTGCAAACTAGCACTGATAATTTGGCAACAGGCTTTACATACATACATACATGCATACATACATACATACATACAAATATTTCAAGCATGAGTATTGATGCCCTTCTAGCCTGCCAATATACCAAAACATTTGTTCCCATAATAAGTATCCAGGCTGTTCTTAAAAATATCTAAGCTAGTACTTGCTTTAATGTAATTAGGTACTCTGTTCCATGCATCAGCTAGTACTTTGTGATAACCCCAAACATTCCCAGAGGTAGTTGTCACTAAATGCCCTGTATACCTGAATAAGGTCTCCTCTTAGATATATGTAAGAGACATTGTACAAGTTCAGATATTTTAGTCTTTCATAATAACTTAAATTTTCACATCCATGGATGCTCTTGGTGTATTTTTGCTGTACTTTTTCCAGTTTACTCACGCTTGTTTTCTTATAGGGTTCCCATATTATTATTCCATACTCAAGTTTGGGTCTAATGTAACTAACAAACGGTGACTTCATCTTTTTTGATTTCCTAGACTTTATAAATCTTTTTATATAACCTATAGTTCTGTAACTATCATTAACCAATTGGTTGATATGATTAGAAAAACTCATAGCTGGATCTACCTATATACCCTGGTCCTTAAATGGGTCTACAGTTTTAATCACTGTGTGCTGTATTAAATATTCACCTTTCAATTTGTGTCTCCCAAATCTCATATGTTTAGTTTTTGATGCATTTATCAGTATGTTATTCTCCTGTGACCAAATGGTCAGCTTAGTAAAGTTATTTTGCAGACATGTATGTAATCAATTTACCCAGTTTCAGGTCATCTGCATATAGACTGTAGAATACCTCCGATGAAAACGTTAGTCTGAATGATGCAATCTAAACAAGTAAGGGCCTAGGACAGACTCCTGTGGGACACCCTGACTGTAACCAAGGATTTCACATGTCCAGTTGCTGTATGATACTTGGGATCTATATTACATCACCAACCGCTGAAAGAAGTTAACGGTGATTAATCGACCCTACGTAAGCGAAAGCTTACAATCTCAAACCGTCAGAACAGCGATTTTTTTTTTTTTCCTAGGGAAAAAAATTGCTGTTCCAAAACACATACATACAACGCAAGCACACCAAACAAACAGCAATCCACACACATACACCTGAAATCTTACAACTAACCCTACACTAAACACACACCACTAACTATCCACTTACCTTAACCCAAACCCTAACCCTAAGGTCCGTCACTATCGCACACTCACCTCACCCGCTCCCTAACTCACCTAACCTGCCCTAACCCTCACGTCCACACAGTCGCACACATACCTAACCCCTGCCCTAACCCTAACTCAAACTCCCCTAACCCGCCCTCCTAACCCTCACATCCACACACTTGCACACTTACCTGATCCCGACCCTTAACTTTCCACCATAGTGCTGAAAATACCGAAGCAACAGAAATGGACAACCAAATTCTTTCCCTAGGAAAGAATTTGGGTTTCTGTTCCTTCGATATTTTCAGCTTTCGCTCTGTAGGGTTCGATATTAGAACATTCAAAGGTTTTAAACCTCGATGTTCTAATATAGACCCTGATACTTGCCATGTCCTATTTATAAGCCATGCAGCTATCCATCTTATCAGTAGTACATCAATACCTAGTTGCACTAACTTATTGATCAGTGTTTTGTGTACGTCCCTGTCAAATGCTGAAGTTAAATCTACATAAATTACATCACAGCACAATTTTTCATTCATAGCAGCTGTTATATTGTTATAGAACATCTTGTTAAAGGTAGTAATGAGTCTATTTTCAACATATGTATGCTGATATATGGTTTCAAGTCCCAACCTATTCAGTTTTGTCAATAACTTATCCAATATTTATTTACTTATTTATATTTGTTGACCGGGAGTGTCCGACTGGACGTAGGTTCATTTTCAGCAGAGGCCCGGGGAGAAAAGCTCCACAGTTAAAATAAACAGACGGTAGTTACATTGGATTACATAGCGATTAACAATTTACATAGCAATTACTTGCAACATATTTACAGATGAAGAACATAGTACATCAGTAGACAACTTGAATCTTTATCTGTGAAGTACATAACAGACATTAACAAATGTTACAAAAAGAAGTTCCTGCTGTATAATAAGTACTGGCTTATGAGCATCTGAGCTTGCTATAATCAAGGTAGTTAGTGGAGTGGAAAGAAAGGTAGTGGTTGGATGGGGTGGGTGATATTAGAGTGGGAGTTGCAAGGGCATAGCCAGCATGTTTTTAGGTGCGCTTTTAGTAAAGTTTTGAAGTTGACGCATGATGGTATGGAGGTAATTGTGGGTGGGAGGACGTTCCGTAATTTGGCTATGGTGCAAGAGAATAGTGCTTCACCAGCAGAGTTATTGGCTTTAGTGATCTGCAAGTGATTTTTGTTGCTGGATCTTAGTGGTCTGGTGGTGCGATAGAGTTGGAGTAGATTCTGGAGGGATGGGACATTTAGTGGATGGTTTACTAGTTTGTGGGCGAGTGAGAGTTGATACCATTGAAGGAGGTGAGGGAGTTCAAGCCAGCCCAGTTCAGCAAGTGAGAGACAGTGGTGACTACGGTAGGATGCCCCTGTGGCGAATTTGGTGATTTTGTTGTAGCAGGTCTCTAGCTTGTTTAGATCGCATTGCCTTAGGTTGGTATATATTGGAGAGGCATAAAGTAGGGTGGAGATAAGGTGGGAATTTGCTATTGAAATCTTTGCTGCTTTGGTGAGAAGTTGCTTATTTCTGTATAGCGCTCCTAGTTTTTTGTGGACTTTTTTTCTGGTCATGGATATGTGAATGTCAAATTTTAGTTTATTGTCTATTTCTAATCCTAGCAATTTTGTGTGTTCAGTTGGGTATATAGTGGTGTTGTCTTTTGCTGTGATGTTAAAGTGAGAGTTGTTTTGAGTATGTTTGGTGGGTTAGAAGATGAGTAGTTTAGTTTTGTTTGGGTTGAGTATTAACTGGGCATCGGATAACCAAGTTTCAACAGAGGAAAAGGCTTCCTGTGTGACTTTTTGCAGTTTGGGTAGGGACTGGGCTGAGCAGATGATGGGTTGAGTCATCTGCGTATTGTACGAGTGTGCCATGTTTGGTGGCAGAGGCTAGATTATTGGTGAAAACAGAGAAGAGTAGGGGTCCAAGGATGTCCAATATTACCTTCTGCATTTTTCCACAACATGAAACAGACTTAAGGGCCTATATGACATTGGGTTTGTCTTATTCCCCTTTCCCTTAAAGACAGGTTTAATAATCGCAAGTCTCCAATTTTGAAAAATCTCCCCATATTTATATGACCTAGTGAATAACAGATATAATGGTACCATAAGTTCTTGCTGAAGTGTTCTCAGGTCATTGTTAGTAATTCTGTCTCCTCCCTGTGCTTTGTTTGGATCCAGTTTGTGCAGCTCTTTTTCAATATAATTTAATTTGATTCCAGTGTCTGGGGTAACCTGGATGTCACCAGGACAACTTATCATGCTTTTTGTGGAGCTAAACTGTTTTGCATAAGGTTTTGTAAATATATCTATAATATGTTGTGTCTGAGAATAAATTTTAGAATCTGCACACAGTTTATCAGTTTGTGTGCCTTTACTCCTTGTGTATCTATAAAAATGATTCCTATTATGGTCAGTAACTTTATATACATTTTCTTCAAAATTTTCTTGATATTGTCTCACACTATGCTTAATATGTTTATCCAGCTTGTTTTATTTCAGTTTTCAAAGTTGTAGTTCGACCTTCTTCCATTTGTTATATTTTTTTGTCTCTCACATTAATCAGATATATTGTTCTTATGGAAATGTATCCCCCTGATGTTGTTGTATGCCTCGATCCTGATGTTAAACATTTTTTGATTTTTTTTGCACTGAGGCAGTTTCTCTTCCGAAACTTTCCACATTCCAGCTGCCGTTTTCCCCTGAACACCTCACTCCAGTTAGTTTTACATAGCAACTGTTTTGCTTCCATGTTGTTGTGTCTTTTGGCTTTTCCCGGTTAGGGGTTGCCACAGCAGAACTCCGGTCCGCTACTGATTGGTAGTTGATTTTTACGTGCCGAGTTACCAGCCCTGACGCACAACCTTCAACGAAGGTACGCCCATTCATGCATGTTTCCACGCAGAAGACGCTCTAGCTGAGAATCGAACTGGACAGCATCTTACTGTGAGGCAACAATAATCTGTAATTAACCTTCTGTGGATTGGTTTAGATTGGCAGAATTATCAAGCAACAAATTAACATTTATAACCCCAAAATCACTGCGCATCAACGGTGGTAAAACTTGACTTGAAGTAACATTAATTTCTTTAGGAACACAAACAAAATGTCTAGTATATTCCATCCCGTGGTGGTTTTTTTACAATCTGAAGCAATTGTTTTTCTTGAATATATGTTGTGAATAATTTTCTTACTAACATTGTTAAATCAGTATTATACCATGACCACCCCAAAACATGCACGCTGATTGGCCAGCGTGCCCGTTGTAAATCGAGTTATACTAATGGAAAAAGGTCCGGTTGCCCGGACTTTTTTCCATTAGTATAATTCGTTTTTTTTAAAACACTGTCTCGCTATGTTAAATGGGTTTAACATAGCGAGACAGCATTAAAATAAGCAACGGAGATCTCCGTTGCTTATTTTAAAGCTGTCTCGCTATGTTAAACCCATTTAACATAGCGAGACAGTGTTTTAAAAAAAAGCAACGGAGAAAGCAAGATCTCCATTGCTTTTTTTTTTAGTGTTTCGCTATGTTAAATGAGTTTAACATAGCGGGACAGTTTTAAAATAAGCAACGGACATCTCCGTTGCTTATTTTAAAACTGTCTCACTATGTTAAACTCATTTAACATAGCGAAACACTAAAAAAAAGCAACGGAGATCTTGCTTTCTCAGTTGCTTTTGCCCACAGCTCTGATGTACTGCGCGCCGCAGTACATCAGAACTGCCGGATGCCAGACATCTCGGAAGGGCAGTAAACAGGCATTATACTATGCCATTATTTAAGAAAAGTAATAGTTTCTTTTCTTAAATAATGTCATGGTATAATAGCAATAACCCACTTCTGGGTGTGGGTTATGCTAATTTTACCCACGGTTGGCTTTGTTTGGTCCCTCGGGCTTCGCCCTCGGGACCAAACCACGCCAACCGTGGGTAAATTTAGCATTACCCACACCCAGGCGTGGGTTATTGCTATATTATTCCAGTCTGTTTCTAGTACATGAAGTCCCCAGCTAATATTTTTCTTCCCTCCTGTGTTTCGTGCAAGAAATGTATGAATTCTTCTAGGTCATCTGCATTTGAGTTTGTTGGTCTATACACTCCAATTGTTATAGTTTCCAAGGTTGTCTTTATTGTCACAGTTAGGCAGTCTATAGTACTTGTGTTATCCCTGAACATGTAGTAATCACATGTCTCATAACTATCTTTAATCCCTATCATAACACTTCTACCTGATTTTTTTGTTAGAATGTCTGTTACAGTAAAAACATTTTTGTCTTTGGGGATTTCAACATAAGCTTTTAATCTGTATTCATATTCGCTCTCACCTGAGTGTCTAAAACATTTAGGCAGAAGTTTTGATCCTTTAACTGAAGTTCATGAAACCACTTTTTTCACACCACATCACTCATGGGGCAACCAATTTTTTTTTTGCAGCGGGCAACAATCCTCATGCTTTTGGCTACTGATGGTTTGGCTGACTTTTTGCACACTGATGAAGTCTTCGTGTAAGGACGAAAACGTATTTGTATTTGCAGTGTTAGTACATTAAAAGTGAGCTTCCTTCGGGCTTTATTGTGTGGCCGTTTCCATTGTTTACAGCTGTTCTTTGGACTCTTTGTGCCATTTTTTCTGGCTCCAGTTTGTTTTTTTTTTTTTTTCTTCTTGGCACATTTCTCCGTCTGTGATTATTGACTTTTTGCATTCCTTCTAGTTCCTATCACTGAAAAAAAAATGTCTGAAAGTGGGTTAAAAAAAAAAAAAAAAAAGCAGAAGCAGCAAATCTAATTGCCCTTTTTCAGATTGTGTTTTGTGTTCTGTATTACAGTAAGTGGCACAAAACCATATTTCATGATTGTACTGTGTTTGTAGGAATAATAATTGCTTAAAACATATAATTGTATTACTTAAATTTATTTGCACTGATGAGCATTTTTCTGACTGGAGAATACCCGAAGCAAGAAAAAAATTCCACTGTAAACTGATAAAAGCACTGATGCATTTTTCTATAATACCATCTAAGAATGTGAGCAAAGTATAAAAGCATATTTTTCCAAGGGACAAGGCTCTCAGAACCTCTTTGTGAGAGTAATTTGCTCTACACACTCCTCCAACCTAAATACTGTTGTTCTAAGTTTACTGCTGTTTAGAGAAAGAGCAGAAACACTGTATGCAAAACACATCGTGCACTTTTTACAGCGTGGTTCAATCTTAAAATGAAATATGAAGTCTGAGAGTACAGGTAAGGAGGGCTTGCTCCCCAATAACATTTTAGATAAAATTCAGCATGTTAGTAGAAACTGACAAAACCAAAGTTGCTTCAGTAACTTTCAAGTGTAAACATACTAAGAGCTTTAGAAAAAATGTTTCGTCTCCAGTCTTCTGGTGTTTCACAGATTTACCATTGAGCATGGCAGCGCTATCCCACCCAAATCCCTCAAAGCACACACTTAAGATACCTTCAGTCATGAAATAATTTCATCATCAAAAAAATAAATAAATAAAAAGGTTTGTTGGCTGTGTAGTGCTAATCAAAGCTTTGATGAACTGGAATTGACAATTGACTAGTGCTGGAAGAGTTGGTCAAGGAGGGTGGGAGTCAGTGGTCGACACTGGCTCTCACCCATCCTGGGGGGCTAAGTCCACTACAGCACTAAATCCCAGTGGAGGTTTGATGTTGCAGCAGTGGGCATGCACATGGTCTGCTAGACAGCACTCTGTAATATATAGCTGGGAATTATCACATGCGTATTTGGGTTGGCTGTTGTAGATCTCACCTCAGTGGCGTACATACAAGACCACCAGGGAGTGGGATTAGGGAAATGAAATCTCCAACCCATGCAAAGATGGTGCCTTTCTGTTGCCCTTTCCCTTCTTTCTTTTTTAAACATTTTCATTAAATTGCAGTTTCCATGACGACTTTGGTACACATGCATTAAGAGAAAAAAATACAATCTGTAGTAACATTTTTGTTTTCATGCAATATACCTGTGTTTTGTTTTTAACAATTGTCAGTTACTCCAGCAATTACATAAATTGCTCAGTTCCTGCCTTCTCCTAAACCTGACTTCTCCTGAACATTATTCTGCATGTATCATTGCCGCAAATTCCATTTATTTTCTATGTAATTCACTACTTCCTTTTTCTAAAGATCCCACCTCCAATACTTTTATCTCCTTTACCATATTAAGTACGTACTTCAGTTATATTTGATTTAGATTTCTGATTTCAATTTTCTAGTTACTGATTGCTGGGCAGCAATTAGTATTAAGGATAGAAAGGCCTTACTCTGTCTAAGCAATTCAGATCCTGCCTGTTCTCCTCTTCGTCATAAGTTTTATGGCCATGAGACAGGGAAAATTAGTAGGCCAGTTGGTTGAGTGACGGTCAGTGGGGACTCTCTAAGAAAAATGCATAAAGAATGGAAAAGGTTATCCATTTGGTGCCATGCAGTGTGATTGGGACTCTCTTCATGTTCTCTCCCTCAGATTTTATAATGTTTGACCTCTGTTTTTGCTGCTGGAATTTTCATGTTCAAACTGCCGGCGGCCTTTCTTACCCCTCCTGTAGCTACTTGTTTTATGACTTGGCAGTTTCTGAAAGTTAGTTTTCAACTCAAATCTCCCAAGGGAACCAGTTCCCAATGCTTGGGATTTGTACTTTCTGAATAAGCTGATTTTAACTATTTTTAGCTTCCAACTTCTGTGGATTTTAAGACTCTGCTGCAAAATGTTTTTAATACCTGTGACTTCAGCAAGAAAGCTTTATACATTACAGACATTAATTTGTAGAGAGCCCTGTGCAATTTTCCATATAACAAAGATTTCTTTAAAAAAAATCCTTTTTATACAATCAGTGTTTTGTGTTATTTACCCAAGCTATCTACTTTCCAAATTTATGTTCAAAGCATAGAATAAAGATTTAAAGAATTCTGCCTACTCTGAATGTTCACAGACTGTCTGGGTATTACCCATAAAAGGCTGAGCATATCAATTTGATAATTTGTGAAAGAGAAAAAAAAATCAGGCTTAGTACTGAGCAAGTGTTTTCCATATTCTAAGCAGCTGCATTGCCTTTGGGTGGACTGAAGCACCACACATTTTAGGACTGTGGTCACTACAGCTGTGTTTCAGCTAAGGATAAATGTGAAGCAGTGACGTGTGCTTCTGTTCACTCCTTTTCTGTCCGTTCAGAACACAGCCAGAGCAGACGGTCTCATTTGACTGTCCTGCATTGGTAACAATATGTGTCTTTATTTGGCTTGACTGGATATACTCCTTGCTGTTTTACCATCAGTAAGGGATAGGCTTCTTTGAAGAAGACAAATAATGCATAGTTTGATGCTCATTGTAACAGCAGATTGTAGCTGGATGTCTGTAACTGTACAGACATCATCTATCATTCGTCTGTGATGCTGGTATATTTGTGTTCACACATATACATGTATGTATTTGTGTTTTGTTATTGTCAAACTACTATTGAAAATGTTTAAAGACATTTTGGCTTTATAGTTCTCTTGATGTTGGTACAAAATATCAGTATTTGTTGCTGGTGTGTTTTGTTTCTTTCTAATTTCTTGTTTCTTTCTAATTTCTTGTTTGTTTATTGCTAAGAGTATATAAAGGTATGTTTTATCTATTTACCAACTTCTTTTCTGGGCAGAGCTTACATTTTTCATTGCAATTGTCTGTACTAGTGTCGTTCTTTTTTCCTTGTATAGAATGCTTGAGGGTGGGAATGAGCATTTCCCATGGTGGGAGAGCTGTCTGTTGAATTCTGATGGGATGAGTCAAGCTTTAGCCAGTGGTAAGGAATATAGTGTCTGACTTGTAGATGATTTGAGGCTGTGCTGTTAGTGTCTCCCACAACTGTATTTCCTAGGCATCTGTTTGTGTTGTCTTTTGCCGACACTGTAAGGATTGTGAACCATCTGTGACATCTTCACTGTCACCTAATGTATCTCACTTTTTTCTCCCAAGTTGCTAAACATCCAGACCACTGCTAATCCTAGTTGTGGTTTGTAGTTTTGCTTAGCCACAACACATTTAATTTCCCTTTTTCAACTTTTATTTGAGATGCAGATCTTCATTGTTACTGTTGGCTGATTTAAAATCTTCTGTTATTTGTTTTCTACTTATCGTTGCCCATCTTCTAAGAGTTTGGTAGTGTTACTCTTACCTGTATGTATCTGTGCTATGACCAACTACCTGTGATTTTTTTCTCCTTTTGTCATTATTAAGGGCAGCAGTCACCTTCATAATGAACTTTCTCGCCATCCTGAATGTATATTGCTGTCTAACCTTTCCTTTGCTATCCTGTACACCTTGAATCTAGGTGGCACTGTATACCAGCACAGGTGTAGTTTATACATTAAGCAAGCAGTCTTCTCTAGTGATGTATGTATACTTTCTTTCTTGTTGGTATAAATGTACAGGTAAAGTCGTAGGGGTTGCAGATTCATGGGATAACTGAGGCATCCCCAATTTTGAGAGTAATCAGAGATAATGTACTCTTGATTGGAAGATGTAAGCGATTCATGTTATAATCTAAAGTGTATTTCATTCAGGAAGTACTTGCATTTGTATTTGCAGTTTCTAAACTTGTGTGAGACTGTGAATGCATGCTTTGTACAAATCCACACATAATTGGAAGGACACATTCTTATACTTGCAAAATAAATTGTATGTAGCCTGGATACTTTCAAAATGTTAACATCCATTTTTCTCCACTCATCACCTTGTTATTTCAGATAGTGCTCAGTTTGGTCATAACTCTGTTCAGTAAACTGTGCAGATGCTGTATAGAGATGTACAGAGTTGGCTAAGAACTCAAGATATTAATTTGCATTGCAGTGACTGAAGTAACTGACTTCACTCCTAGTTGCATGAAATTTCTTAAAGCTACTGTTTTTTTCCATATAAATGTGCTTAGTAGTTACAGAATTGTTAGATTTCACATATTTTTGGCTCAGTTCTGTAGTAACTTATTCATCTAATTAATTACCAATAATTTCAAGTAGCATTGAGTGTCAAACCCACAGGTGAAAACTAGAACACTTCCAAGATGAACTGATCAGAAAATGACTTCACCAAGCACACTTCAGTCCTGTAAAATGAGATTGCATCGTAGTTTCAGTGTACCTGCTTTGGCCACTTCCCTTTATTTTGATATTCTGCAGTCTTTGTAACTTTTGTGTGTACCCCTTATTTGCATCAGAAGTTGTAGGTTTAAAATTCGAATAGTCAGCTCTGCAGTATACAATCTACTGAAATAGTTTTATATACCTCAACTGCTGTCAAGGTAAAATATATCAGTACTAAAGTAAATGTCAGCATACTTGTTTTACAGATAAGTAACTGAACTAATTGCTAGCTGAGAAATATGAACAGCAGTAATGTTTTTCTGTAGGTCATCAGTTGCTGGAGTGTAAGAGAAGGGTACTATGTACTGCTGACTCAGCAGGATTTGTCTAGACTTAAGGCCGAACCATAATTTGCTAGAGACAATCGCAGGGTTTGCCAAGATAAGACAGAGGCTATAAAATGTTTAAAAACTGGTGAAAGTATAGAGCTTTGGGTTGCATGCTGATTGTATTTTCAGTAAATACATGTTCTAGATTAAAGCGAAATCAGCTAAGTAATGTGATGGGCACCTTTGCTTTTTATTGTGTGACACACTGCAGGTATGCCATCACAGTGTGCTTTGCTATTTTGTATTGCAACATACTGTTGACAGACAGGTTTTTTTTGTTCTTACCACACATCTTGATCTCATTTGTTTATCAAAATGAGGTACTAAGATATGTGCTTTCATGGGCAGTTGATTTGAAGGTTATAGTTCATTTCAACCAGTTATATCTTAACAGTTTCATGCAACATGTTTGCACTTCATAGATGCTGACTTTATTTAATTACACTTAAATATTTTCAGAAAACTGAAAGGAAGGAGCTTATGGCTGAATTTAAGTGTTGCCTTTCTTTTAGAAAAGAATACAGATGTGCACTCTTTTTGCTTCGGTTTGATCATTTAGTTTTGAGACATGGTCTTGCCAACCTCACTATGCCCTTCTAAATAATTTCTTTCTTTTTCTGTCACTAGCCTTAATTTTCTCCCATTACTGGGCAAGTTCTCCATCTTGTACGGATGTGTGTTTGAAGGGTATCTGGAATATGCTAAGTGTGATGAGGTTTAGCATTAGTCATTTCTTAATTGAGATCATTCTTGTTAAATATCTCAGCAGTCCTCATTTTTGTCACTTCCAAATGTAAGAGCTATCTGATGGAAGACCAAAGGTGCACTCAGTTATTGCAGCTGCTTTTATTAGTCTCCTCCAACCCCCCTTTCCTTTTCCGTATCCCAACTATCATTTGACCTGCTTCTCATTGCCTTCTCTGGTAAGGTGTTCTTCCTGATGATAGACTAGAATCTTCAGCCTTCCAACTGCCTTTCTGGGCAGTTTTACTCCCACTCTGTTAACTCCTTGACAATATACAGTCTATGTGGTGTTTGCTTTATTATTCCCACTGCAGTGTATGTGGCCAATGCCTTCAGCATTTTTTTGTATTCAGTTTCTTTAAGAGTATTAGTGGTCTTCCACTGCATACTGCCCACCAGAATGATGCCCTTGTCTTGTGTATGCAGTGTGCTATATCTAGCCATGCATGTGCTCTTTAAAGTAGAAGGACACCTCTGACTGTTCAGTCCACTGTCCTTATAGTACAGTGTGTTGGCTTCTGATAACACACTCACTGCTAAAATGATTGAGTTTAGGTTTAATGGTTATTTCTAGAGCGGTTTCCACTTCAGCCTAAGTCATTTTAGTTTTTCAGTACTGTTTATGCAGCCCTTACACATAACACAGAATTTTCATCTGCTTTTACTGTACTTGTGTTTCTACCTACTTCATTTTACTTTTGCATCATCTTAAAAATACTCAATTGTATTTATTACTGCTTGGTGTAACTCATTCTAAGCCTTTTGGTTTAAACACTTGGGCTTCGGACCAGTTGTTTTGCACTGAGAGGGTTTGTGGTCTGCACTGTTGTGGCAGAACAGGTAGCTTACATCCTTCTAGGTTGGGAACGGCTGATTGCGGGCTCAGTGTCTGTTATTCTAAAAGTATATTAATTCTGGTTTAAGCACTTGGGCTTTCAGGCCAGTTATTTTACATTAAGAGGGTTCGTGGTCTGCACTCTTGTGGGAGGAGAGGCTGGACTCTGCCCTTCTGAGCTGGGAATTTCTGGTTAAAGGCTTATAGTGCATGCATATCTGAGCTGCTTCTTACTGAAGTTGGTGCGCCTTATTTGCTGTGGCATAGACTGGATTCGGGCCTGCTGGATCTAGCTTTGTTTGTGTAACTTGAGCACTAATCCAGACATTCTCTAAAGTATTCAATTGTATTTATAACTGCTTGGTTGTAACTTGATTAAAGTGTAGCTATCATTCTAAGTCTTTTGGATTAAGCACTTGGGCTTCAGACCAGTTGTTTTACATTAGGAAGGTTTGTGGCAAGCACTGTGGTGGCAGGACAGGTAGCGTTCATCCTTCTAAGTTGGGAACTGCTGATTGAGAGCCCAGTGTCCAAGTGTATTAGTTCTGGTTTAGGCACTTGGGCTTCAGGCCAGTTATTTTACATTAAGAAGGTTCGTGGTCTGCACTCTTGTGGGAGAAGAGGCTGGACTCTGCCCTTCTGAGCTGGGAATTTCTGGTTAAAGGTTTATAGTGCCTGAATATTTGAACTGTATCTTACTGAAATTGGTACACCTTGTTTGCTCTAGCATAGACTAGATCCAGGCCTGCTGAATCTAGCTTTGTTTATATGCTTGCTGTTTGTTTGCTTGTTATTTCCCTGGAAGCTAATTCCACCTAATACGCTGCTTCTCAGCTTCTGTGGATCACTAGTGATATCTGCATTGCTTACTGTACTTATTTCCTTGTTTCACTTGAAAGAAAGTTACTGTTTGTCATTTTGCATTTAGTTACTTGTAACACATTGCACTCAAGTTACCTGGCACTTGCTCACTAAAGCAATTATATAAGTCAGCACTAAAAATTAAAAGCACTACACCCTCACTCCCCACTGGCCCTTGTTTTCAATTAAGGAATTCCCAATATTATTCTAGCATGTCCAAAGGTCAGTTGTCAATCTCCTCTCCGGTCCAGCTGGTGAATCTGGGAATCTTGAGGCAATGTTATAACTGCCTCATGTACACAGACAACCCTCTCCTCCTCACACATAACACAAATACTTGCGAGAGATGCAGCTATTTAGCCAAACTGGAGGCTGAGCTCTCTCAACTCAGGACTGGCAAGACCAGACAGGAGGAGAAGGCAACTACACACACCACAAAACCAGCCTCACATAATGCTACCACACCACTGAATCAAACACATAAACACACAAAGACATACTCGGAGGCTCTGAGTAAAAATTTACCTAAACAGCAGAGGCCTCCAAAGCAGACACCCAAACAACTGCTACCTCAAGACACCCCACAAGCAACACATAAACCACAAAAGCAGTGTGCAAAGCAGTCACAGCCCTTAAGGCCAAATACAACACCAAACATACTTGTCATAGGTGACTCCACAGTCAGACACACTGACGTCCCACTCACCAGGCTGAACAAGGAGAGGGTCACAGTAAGCTGCCTATCGGGCGCTAGAATCCGCCACATAACACAAGCACTCGGGTCACTCCACGGCAAGTACAAATATGACACAGTCATTGTCCATGCTGGTGTGAACGACCTGACGCACCTCCCTGGACTACATGAAAAGAGACAGAGGAGCTCTCTGATTATGTAGCCCAGGCAGGTATGACCCTGACCCTGAGCAGTATCCTTCCTTCACCAAGAATGATGCCACAATATAGAGACAAGATGATCAGCTTTAACAATTGGCTTAATGTCTGGTGTCATTCAAAGGGGATCCAGTGTCTGTCTGCCTGGGATGACATGCTTGACAAGCCACGCTGCTTTGCAAGGGACGGCTTGCACCTGTCACCCCTGGGATTCCGGATATTGGCTAAGGCTCTTGCCACCCTCATAGTGCCTTTTTAGGCAAGGCTCAAATTCTAAACCTACCACCCTAGAAAACAAAAATGGGAAGAAACTGAGGGTAATGCTGCTCAATGCCAGAAGTCTAAATCTCAAAATGCACACACTTGAGGCCCTTCTCAGTATGGAGAACATTGATGTCTGTGCTGTAACTGAAACCTGGTTTAAGGCTCCTGAGAGCACCCCGGCACTATTAGGTTTTACCTCATATCATGCGTTCCGGCCCCAAAACCCGGACCACACCACAAAAGGAGGGGGTGTATCCATATTCATAAAGGATACCCACACCTCCAGGTTGGTGGCAATGCACGAAGCTTCGGAAACCATGCAGGTGCAACTAACAATAGGCAAAACTGCTCTACAAATTGTAGCATGCTACAGGCCACCCTCTCAAACTCAGGAACCCCACACAGCTTTCCTGAAGACACTGGAGGGTATAAATGTATCTCCAAACACCATCATATTGGGTGACTTCAACTACCCGAATATAGACTGGGAACATTACTCAAGCCCTAACTTTCTAGCCCAACGGTTCCTGGAGTTCATAAATTCAAATGCCATGGAACAGCTAGTCACTGTTCCCACGAGAGGAGAAAATGTACTAGATCTCATTATCACAAACATGGGGACAAAATGCTCCACACCGGAAGTATATCCCTCATTGGTGAGATCTGATCATAAACTAATCTCACTGGAAATCCACATCCCGCCCCCACCCCAAACAAAAAAGACCACAGTGAAGAACTTCTCTAAAGCAAACCTCACACTACTCAAGACTGGTATGGTATCCTTCAAGGCCCCTGAGCCAGTGGAAACCACAACCCAAGCTGTGGAAGCCCTTACAAATGCCTTCTATCAACACCTCCAGGACTGCATGGATCAGGCAATCCCAAATAAAACCAAGACTCTTTCCACAAAAGGCAAACGTCCAGTCTGGTGGACCCCAGCCATTAACAAACTTTACAATAAGAGGAGAAAGCTATTACATGATAGAACAAAATCCATGAAAGGGAAGTCACCCCTGATCATTATTAGTAAAAAAAATACGAGCACTCATAAAATCAACTAAGGCCAATTTTGAGAGAAAAATTGCCATGGATTCAAAGGACAATCATAAGGCCTTTTTCAGCTATGTTAGGAACCTGGGTGGAAACTCCCAGATATGGTCAGAATTAGTCCAAAATGATACAAAAATCACTGAACCCACAGACATTGCCAACATACTGGCAGACAGGTTCAGTGCAAACTTCACCCCCCTGTCCCCCCCTAAAGGAGAGATAACTATCCCAGCGGAGTGTAGCCTCCCAGATATCTCAAATGTGCAGGTGAAAGCTGCTCTCTCTAAAGCTAAAAACACAGCATCAATGGGACCAGATGGTGTCCCCGGCTGTGTGCTACACGAGCTAAATGAGGAATTAAACCCGCACATAAGGCAGCTGTTTAATCTCAGCCTTACCACAGGATATGTGCCCAAGTAGTGGCGTACGGCAACTGTGGTCCCACTTCACAAAGGCGGTGCCTCTACGGACCCTGGTAATTACCGCCCCATAAACTTAACAAGTCTAGTCTGCAAAGCTATGGAGAGGATCATAATGGAGCTCATAAACAAAGATATAGGGGACTTGCAGACATTGGACCCGACCCAGTTTGGCTTAGTCAAGGGAAGATCATGCCTTTTGAACTTGGTCGACTTCTTCGAAACAGTCACCAAGGCCATTGATGAGGGAAAGGCAGTCCATACAGCCTACCTTGACCTTGCAAAGGCTTTCGACACAATACCCCACTCGGGTATTGTAGAAAAACTTACCAGCTTAAATGTAAACCCATATGTCACAAGATGGGTTGCAAACTGTCTTAAGGACAGAACCCACAGGGTTAGAGTTGCTGGCGCTATGTCAGACTCCAAGCCGGTCACAAGTGGTGTCCCACAGGGCTCGGTCCTTGGCCCCCTATTGTTCGGCATCTACTTCTCAGAAGTACAGGCCAACATGGGAGGACTTTGGCTGACAAAGTTTGCAGACGACTGCAAACTGGGCGCCATAGTGGAAAGTGCATCGGACACGGATATCCTTCAGAAGGGACTCACGGAAACAGATAGCTGGTGCCAGAGCCATGGCCTGAAGTTAAACGCCAAAAATGTATAGTCATACCCTTCGGGAAAAACAAGGTAACCCCAAGCTACCATATAGGTGGCAATCCACTAAGCACAGAAGAGGTTATCAGGGACCTGTGGACCCAGGTTGACAGTGGCCTTTCTTTTGACACTCACGTTGCTAAAGTGGTTAGAAAGACCTTCTACATTGCCCACCTGATCATGAAGGGATTCACATCCAGATCTAGTGAGGTCATTGTTCCCCTGTACTCTTCACTTATCAGACCAATGATCGAGTACAATGCTCCATTCGGGATGTATCTCACCCGACATCTGCAGCAATTGGAGAGACCCCAAAAGTTCCTCACCAAAAGGATAAAGGGACTCCAAAATCTGTCATATGCTGCCAGATTGAAGAAACTCCAGCTCTATTCAGTCGCATACCGTCTGCTCAGAGGTGACATATGCCAGACATACAAGGCCATGTCCAACCCGGAATTAATGGACATGCTCCACCTCAAAAAATCCAAATCCACCAAAACCACTAGAGCAAGCGACTTAAACCTTAGCACGGATATAAATAGGACGTGCTGGAGGGATAGATTTATCACTCAGAGACTCCCTATGCTGTGGAATAAAATCCAGGTCCATGTGAGGCAGAGCACCTCGCTGGCTCTGTTCAAGAGAAATCTTGACCTGTGGATGGGAGATCGTAGGTTTACCCCGGGAATCATCTCTGTGTCACTGCTGGACAGAGGCACAATAAACTAATGGGCACAGTATTTTTTCATATAAGGGGTGGCGTAAGCCACAAAAATTTGGGCTAGGCTTATAAATGCAGATAGCCTAGTATAAACCTATGAACCTATGAACATAGAAGGTTATGATCAAGTCTCCAATCCTAACCAGGTTGGTATATGTTCAGGACATGGATGTAAAGAAAATCATGCTGAGATTGGAGTGAAGCAAAGCTCAGAAGTGACTTTTTACATCTATGTTGAGAGCACCCAGCCAGTAAGTTATAATCAGAGGAGCCAGCTTAATGTTTCCCCCAGCAGCTGACTAGCTTCTTTCCTCGTTTAACAGGTCTACCCAACCCAACTTAGCCTCCTTGGTTTCAAACTGACTGTTTGGGGCCAATGAGGAGATTCAAGATACTGATGCAGTAGCCCCCTACAAGCTCTGCTTTAGGTCTGTGTTAATAGCTGCATATACATTTCCACATATGCTCAACCACTGACTAAGAGGTATGCCTGCTTTGTAGCCCACAGCTAGCCAGGCTCTTAAAGATGCTATATTGCAACAGGTTGCTTCCTACTGTCAAGGTGGGTGAGCCAAATCAGCTGCTAGTGTCTCTGCATGGACAGTCCAGAACCCATGTCACTAGTCAGACACGCATTGTAGCATACAGTTTTGTAGAATATGGAGCTGTAGCTGTTCTGGTGCACTAGTTGCTTTAAAACAGCATAGGAACAGAAAGCGTTTCCCAACCTTGAAAGCTGTAAAACCCTTAGTGCCAACAATCACAGTGGGCAGAAGCTGCATTCCGCTAATGAATGAATGACTTTAAATGCTGTTAGT
This sequence comes from Protopterus annectens, assembly GCF_019279795.1. Classification (NCBI taxonomy): domain Eukaryota; kingdom Metazoa; phylum Chordata; order Ceratodontiformes; family Protopteridae; genus Protopterus; species Protopterus annectens. The sequence goes on from NC_056731.1 coordinate 194,064,321, forward strand.
TATTTTACTGTGTTGTCTGTTTGTGTGGGTTTGTGTGACAGTTAAGTATATTACAGCTTTTAAAGCTGGTTCAACTTTATTCTTCCATGGTGGCTAGCACTGGCTGATTTTATGCTATAGGAAGACACTGGAGCTTGGCAGCATTGAGAGCTACCTAAGAAAAGTGCTTAAACTAAGTTGTGCTATGTCACAAAGATTTTTATAAATAGAGTATCTTTTTCCTGAATTTGGAATGTAATCATGACAGTCCAGGCACCACACTGTAGGGACACCACCCCTGATATTTCTCAAAGTTCTGTTCCATTCCTCTTAAAATTAGAAATCCTTTTGAGAATTTTTAAAGATAATAGTGCCAATATTTAAAATGTGTTCCTAATTTGCCCCCCCCCGAGTTATTTTTCACTTTTTTCCAAATTCTGTTGGTAAAAAGATAAAAGCTCCTGCTCACTGAGTTGTACTTATCTGCCCACCATTATAAGCTGGTTTTAAATCAGTATTAGACTTGTATCTTACTGCACTTGCAAGGACCATCATATTAGTCTGTGCCATTGTCCTTTTGCCAAGAATTTGGCCAAGGTACTTAACTGAATTCTTTCACTTTGGACTTCCAAGATGATTGCGTACCGATCAACAGGTTTATTACAGCTCTTCAACTGTAAAAATTGAAACTTGGGGTGTGGAGAGAACAGCCAGTAAAAATGACTAGCTTGGATAAAATTCAGTTACTGGCTGATAGTTATACTGCCTGGATGCCGTTGGAGAAGTAAATGAGAATCAACTAGAAAATTAGAAGAAAAGAAAAAAACTCTGGCTGGGAGGAATCCAGTAACTGTTAAGCAAAAAAACAGTTCTACTTTCAGCTGTGGTACAGGAGATCGTTTTTAGTAATTTAGAGATAAAATAAATCATATACACTCAGGGGTATTTAAAATACTGAAGGAATATATAAAGTTAATAAAAGTCTGTAAAAAAAATAGAAGCAGCTTTGGCTAATCAGATAAGCTGATAAAAATGCAAAACTGTGATACAGAAATGGGATTGGGGGAGCTAAGCATGTGGCTTCTCAAGAAGGTCTGTTTCAAAACATGCTAGAGCTAGAAGTCCTTGTTATATGAAAGTCCTTCTATACTGCACATCTTATAATCAAGGGGATTGTGTCTAAATCTAAGGATGTCATTGCTCCCCTTTACTCAGCTCTAATTCGGCCAGTCATTGAATATAATGCCCTGTTTAGCATGTATCTGTCCAGACACGTGCAACAACTGGAATGCCTGCAGAGATACTTTACTAAATGGATGCAAGGCCTAAACAACATGTGCTACACGAACCGATTCAGAGTTCTGTCACTGTACTGAGTATCCTACAGACTGCTAAGAGGTGACCTGTGTTTGGCATACAAGGCATCCTCCGACCTGTTACTGATGGACTTACTGGACATCAGCAAGTCAAATGACATCAGAAATACTCTGTCTAGGGATCTAAATCTCTTCTGCAACATAAACAGAGGGGTTTGGTGGGGCAGGTATATCTTGCAAAGGATACTGCTGCCCTGGAACTGACTGCCCAGTTACATGAAACAAAGTTCATTCCTGTCAACATTCAAACACAACGTGGATATATGGATGAGAAACAGAAAATTTACCCCAGTACTGTCCCCTGTACTACTAATGGACAGGGGCAACTCCTGAATGATTTATCTCATGCATAGGTCCCCTCAAATTGTCTATGATATGATCCCATTTATTCTCATTAGGGGTACTTTGTAATTATCAACCATGGGATGGGTAAGGCCAATTTATAGTGAAATGGGATAGGTTATTTAAAGCAGAAAAAGGGAAATTAACTAGGCTTAAAATGTCCCACAAGGGCAGCTAGCCTAGTACTTACCTATGAGCACTCGGAGAAAAACTGAGTCTCTTTTGTAACTGAGAAACTGGAAGGAGGAGACTGCATTAATTTTATGAACGTAGAGATGAGTGTAGGATTTAATTGAGATGGCATATTGTGTTAATGCTCCAAATCTGGCTGTGAGAAAGAGCCAAGACCTAATTTAGTAAAGATGCAGTCATACCAGCCGAAAGAGTTGCTTCTGAAATAATGATGTCAAAAGGGAAAAGTATTAAAAATTAGGGACAGCAAAGTGTTTGTGGAAATTGATTATTCACTTTACACCAGACAGAGGAGAAGCAGCTTTGTCCCAGCAATCAAGGAATGCTGAGAAAGTGAAGCTGCTGCATTCAGTTTTCTTCAGATTATTTGTCCTGGAAGATCAAGTTCATGTTTAGCAAAGAACAGGTTAAGAAGGAAATAAAATAATTTGGCCAACAAAGGGTGACCCGCCAAGCAGAAGGAGACTCTCCTATTAATTTCTTCTGACAATAACAGAGCCTGTAGAGAGAGAGAGAGAGCGATAGTGAAACCATGTCCATTGTTGTAAAGGAAAATGCTACAGCAGCAGAAAAAAGCATGTGTTGAAGAATCGGAGATACCTTGGGTTTGAAAGATGGAGAAGATCAGGAAGAACACCAGCAACATTATGAAATTAATTTATAATGGGAGACTTTAAAGCACCAATTCTATTAGATATAGGAAGCAAAGCTCAAGAGTTGCGAAATGTGGCTTTGCCAAGAGAAGTTGCTGAACAAGACTGAAATTTTGTTGACTGTTAAACTGTTGGATGAACTTTAAACAATATACTCCACTTTGCCATTAATGTTTAGAAGAACAATGAAGTGACTATAGAAGTAACAAAGTAAAACCGTTTTTTGTTCAAGTAACACAGTAAAACCATTTTTGTTCTTATTAATATTTGTTTAAAAAATTTATGATGTAAATTGTGTTATATTGTAAAGCAATGGGTGTTTTAAATGAGATGTGAGGGTGTCTCAGTGACTGCTGTATACATTAAAGATATTAAAGCAATAAAATACATTTTCATAGTTGTCTTACAAGTGTTGTGATCCTGGGCTGGTGGAGGTGTGTGTGTAAAAGTGTATTGATTGCATTATGTTTAGCGGTCTGATGGCTGCTTCCTATATCATTATCTGGACTGATCACCAGACTGTGTTTGAGAAATGGATGTCAAGGTGCAAGAAATTCACTTGCTGAGGTTTAACATCCATTTCAGGAATACATGACAGCTGCTTATGATTATAGACCTAGTGGCATCAGTTTGTATTACATGGGGAGTTTTAGCTACCCCCTCAAAAAAGGTTGATTGACAGCATAGTTTTCAGTAACAGCAAAGTCAAGAGGTGTTCCTTTATATCCATTTGAAGAACATGAAAATTGGATATAGTCACAGACATGATTGTGGAGCTTTAGCTGCCTTTGGAGAAATGTATAAAAGATACTCCCTCCACTAATCACCTTCTTTGAGTACCTTTTCATCCATATTAACTTACACTTTTGACCTTGTACACTTAATTTCTATCCACTTTCCCTATGTAATGTTTTTCATTATCTGTGGCATTCATTGAAGTAGTCATTCATTATTTATTAGAATGTCTTCTACTGTTAAGCTTTTCTCCCATGGCCTGAAAAGGGGTATGCCAGTTATCCCAGTCGGACTTTCCTGGTAATTGCATACTAAATAAAATAAGGAAATAAATACCTTTGCCAAGTTTCTATGTGGGTTTTCTCTGCATACTCTGTTTTCTCTTCTTCTTAAAACATGCTGGCAGATTAGTTACTCTGAAATCTTCAGGCATATTGCCTTTATCCTTACCCTTGTGGCCCTGGTCATCACTAAACATTGTGCAGGCCTGATCATTTTACTTACCTTGTTAAATGATTACAATTTAAAAGCTACTTGTATTTAGACTGCTATTTCACAACTGACCAAAAATCTGAGCAGAATGACACGCTGAAGACATGTTACAGAAAGATTACCCAGTGGCATTGGCAACAAATGTTAGTCATTCCAAAAATGTTGGTGCTTATTAATTAGCTCTAGGGATAACAGCTGAATTCCTCAAAAGGAAGTTGATTTGTGCAGTTTCGGGTTCGCATCAGAAACATTTTATATTCAGATGGTCTACAGAACACTTTGCAACTCATCTGAGACTTCAGCCAAATTAGTCTTTATCTGGTATAAAAGTGCTTTGTGTTCAAACGTAAAAAATCCTTTTAAATGACTGAAAAGTATTTTTTGATATACGATAAAGAATCTTGCTTACAAATTCCCATATTGTTTGAGACCTTCAGTCTCAGTTCCCTTCTCACTCTCCCTTTTTTTTGCTTCTGCGAGTAGAACATTTTAAAGGGTATGTAGACCAAGGAGTCTTACAGATAGTCAAGTCATTATTTGTCGAACCTGTAATTTGACTAAATAAAATCATTGAATGAAATCCATCAATTCTTCTTTGAAGGGAGCATTAATGGACCTACCCCTCTCCCTCAGCAGGGCCCATGGACATGCTCACTTCCTGGTTGCGTAATTGGCCGTTTTGCTCGGTCTCAATTTTTTTTTCATAGCTGAATGTAGCTACAGCTCAAGGAAGTGATTTAGATCCTACAGAGACCCAATATTTGTTTTCTTAATGTCTTACAGAGAATGTTTCCCTCATGTAAAGAAATTGCTTGCTGGAAGAGAGCAGACAGCCATAGCTCTCAACTGTCCAGATTTTTCCTTGTATTTTTGGTTTGTTCTTCATAAAATTGGTGATTTTATGACAAATCTTTGAGGATTAAAGTTACTAAATAATGATGTGCATTTGAGTTTCAGACTTCAAGTCCTTCAGAAAGTTCATACTAATGCAAAATCTGTTCTATAAATTTTCTAGGTTTATAAGAGCAATATTTAAAACCTGTCCCTGATTCTGGGCCTTTGTCCATCCATCCACAACCCTTTTTTCCCATTTTGCCCACGAGGTCGGGATATCACTGCAACAGTGGCAAGCCTCTGGAGCCAAGGTTCACACCACCAGGTGGCTAACCTTGATCCTTTGTCTCCCCATTATTTCTTGGCCTTGTCCAGATTTCTTGCACTTAAAGGTTGATGGGTATGCAGACTCTGATACATTTAGTTGGTAGTGTTCATACACCCAGGTCTGAGTCTAAACAGAGAAATTTCAACTTTCTGTGATTACCAGATGTGCTCGCTGGGATTCGTTTATACTGTAGGTGAAAATACTTTTATCCCTGACAAAAAAAAGGGGGTTCTGTAAAATTGTTGTAGGCTGCTACTATGACACCAAGACATTTTCTTAGTATATTATGCTTAAGATTTTCATACAAGAAGAAATGTAGTGATCAGTAAGACTAATATATTGAAGATGTTTACAGACACATTTTTAACTCTTTGAAAAAGTATCCAACTCTTAACATATCTCAAGGCTTATCCCTCTGGATGCCTTTCACAATAAGGTACATACCATATCTCAAAAAACTATCTGTAGAGGAAGTCTTTTTTTGCACTGATTCTCGTTACAAGTTAGAAGCTGAACAGGTTCAACTTACCTTGCAGTCCTTTCCAAGCAGCCTGGTTTCTACTCCATTTCAGGTGCACATGAGCAATACAACAGTGATGAAGAACTTGAATAAATCAGGGATGCTCTTTAGCGTATGTAAATAGCATGAGTGAAACATTGTTTTGAGTACTTTAATGCAGCTTTTTGTTTGGGTTTGTGTACGACACTTAAAGCATGTTAAATATTTATGTAGATTGCCAAGAGCATATTTTCTCAATTGCATAAATGAGAGTTGAAAAAGATGTCTCCTCCAAGTGCTAGCCATTTGGGCACATTCATAAATGGAAATTTTTAGTGTTGGCTGTGAGTAACTTTTTCAGCTTTGTTCTTGCATCTACATTGAAGCAAGGTACAGAAAATTGGAAGGTTTTCCTTCAAATTGAATAAGTTCCTGTAGTGCACACACACTATGTTTCTTACTGAGATTCCTTCTTGGAACAAAACTGAAATCCTTGTTCCTCTGTGTAGAGGCCTTGAATTGTCTTAGAGATGTGGCATTGTTTGCTTTTCCATTTGCCTTATTGTCCACTGATTTATTTACTTTTGTCAAAGATTGTCTCAGGAAAGGGTTGAATTGCTACATTGTGGTTTTACGCATCTACACTTAAATACAGCTTCTAGTTCCATAGCAGTTGCTTATTTTGTTCATAATTTTTGCAAATCACTGAAGGGAAGTAGTCCTCTGTAAACTTGCACATCTGGTTGACTGCTTAAATTTTTACCCCAGATGTATCTACTCAAGTTCTGGAATTGGTTTTGCTGTCTCTTTTAATTGGGTCCAGGTTGTATGTTAAAATGGTTTACTGTTATTATGTCGAATCACAGGACGTCAATTCTTCATATGGTCGATGCACTTCGTGAAAGTCAAAATGCTGAATTCTGACATGCTTGACACAAACATTGAACCTCAAAATTCTCTACTGCTCTGGATCCAGGAACAAGCATTACCATGGATCGAGAAGGGGGCAAGGTTGGACAGCCAAAGTTGGTGCTCGACATTCGGGATGTAAAAATTGCACAGGTAGACTCAACCACCTGTAACTCAACATAATAGTAAACTTGAATGAAACAAAATAAAACGCCCAACAAACACCAAGTATTGTTGCATACACCTGATGAAGCTGAATGTGAAAGCGCTTGTGTTGTAATAGTCAGTACTGCTGGAAAGAACTATTGATGCATTTTCTACATTTGAATTCTGGAGCCTTACCTTAGCAGCCTTCTTGTTGATAATAGTAAACTTGTTAAAATTTATCAACTTTACCATTATTTTTTTTTTTTATAGCTGAATTATTTTAACAATCCGTCTGTAAAGCCCCCTTAAAAAGGGGCTCTAAATATGAGGCCTTTGTTTTACTGGGTACATCACTAATTACTTTGATTTGAATTGATGGAAACAGTTAATTAAAAGTTCATACCGAGGAAGATTTTCATGGCAACTATTAGTACATCTTGAAGGATTTTGCAGGTGCTAATGTGAGGCAACCCTTAAACAGTCCAGCAGCTGAGTAATGCATCTTTTTTCCTTTATGAAAGATTTTGTTAATGCTGAAGTTGGATTTAGTCCTCACTTTTAACCATTTAGTATGGCTTCCTGTACTTCACTGTAATTACAAAAACGAAAACTAACTTGACTCTGCAAAACACTTCATTTGTTGGTTAGTTACAGAGCTCTGTAGTATTGTTTTGACAGAGCCAAATCAGCCAGGAAATATAACCAGTTATTTGTTTCCTTTGATTTAAGACAGTCAAGTTTATTTTATTAAATAGATATTTAAGTAGTTGGTGCTGGTACTTGTTCTTCTCAGTGGAATCCCAGGCTTTTAGGGCTGTAGGTCGTTCTGCCACATCTTTCAGAAAAGGTCCTGCAGCAAAGATGCATGGGTTGATCATATGGCCCTTAGTTCACACTTTAATAGAGCACATACATTGGACAGCAGTGTGCCACTCTGGGTTTCACTACGCACTGTGTATTCCAGCCTAGTCTGCACAGCTTTACAGTACTTGTTAGAGACGAGCTTTTCTTTTACTGTCTAGTATTCTGCCTAAGTGTTGCTAACTACTGCAAGAGCCCTCCTTAACATGTATTGTTTGCGTGAGGCACGTTCCATAACTGTTGTATTTCATGAGGAAAGATAGTTGTAGAAAGTACACTGCTCTATACCCATCCCACCATGGCTATTTATTTCCATATAGTTAATGCATGTCTTTCCTTATCACTGTTGCAGTATTCTTTGCTGTTGGGATATCCTGTCGAGGATAGACTAATATCCAGCCAGCATACCAAAGCCTTTACTCCTTCCTGGTGCCATTTCTGAGGTGCATGTTGTACGTACAAGGCGTAAGGTATGTGTGAGATGTATGAAGACTTGAATTTCCATTGTTACCTCTTCGAATATGAGAGGTCGTTCAACAGTATAGACCAATATATCAACAAAATCACAGCTAACAAAATAAAAAAACTCAAAAGGGACATAAAAGCCTATGGGGAGGTTACGGCATATCCTAAACCGCCCCCTTCACAAGGTAATTATTTGGCTTCCAGTGTGTGTAATTTGGGAAGAACTAGGAACTCCATCATGGAAGAGAGGGCAAATTCCAGTGTCACCATCCAAGGGGAGTCCGATAATTCATCACCTTTAGAAGAAATTCGACTGAGTGATCGTTTGGCTCAACATCAGTGAGCTTCCTTCACTGTCCAGGAGACAGACCAGTCAGATTTTCAGAATTCAGCCTCTCATCATTCCTCCTACCAGGACCGGAAGACCAGGAACAAATCCAGGAACAGGAGGAATTAGATGAGTCCCAGGATGTAGAAGTCTAGCTTTCTAGAAAGACATTTGTTATTACTACCCATGCTGATTCAGACTTCAACATCTATAACTTTTCTGACTTTCACTTTTCCAGTGAACTGGTGGAATTATTAGCCAAGGGCCTCAATTTCGTCCCTGTTAAAAGGGACGATCTGGCTAAAACTTTACTGGAATTGAAGTTATTTGTCAGAAAGTTAAATTTGCTCTTCTTGTTGGGCCAGGGTTCTAGAGATTTGGGTGTTTTTAACATCCCTAGTACCTATAATCCTCCTTTATGTCCATCACTTGAAGTGTTCGAACAGATTTGTGAACTGGACATCCATCATCTATTATGTACACCCTCTTTATCCCATGATGTAACGTTTAACACTAGTAAGATAGAAAGAGATCTTTTGGATCTTCTTTGTAAAGCACCAGTTAGAGTCATGGCACCTGATAAGGGGAGAGGCTTGGTAGTGATGAACCAATGTGATTATATCAGGCGAATGGAGGATATTTTGTCTACTGATACAAGGAAATATCTAAGAACGAGTTAAATATGGGCATTGCTAGAATTGCAGGTTATTATAACGATATGTTTATTAATAATACATATAGAAATAGATCTACATTTATTTAATGACATATCTATACCAGCGCCTAAAATTCCTATAATTTTCGGTTCTCCCAAAATTCACCAAAAGCTTGAAGACCCCCCTATGCGCCCGTTGGTTAGTGCTAGAGGGAGCATAACCTATGCAGGGGCTAAGGTGGTTGATTTTATTTTGAAGAAATATGTAGCGAGTGAAGTTCAGATTTCAAAGGACTCTTGGTCATTTTTGTCAAGTGTAAATCAAACCCCTTATAGACCTGATAGTTATTTTTTAACTGTAGATGTGAGGGATTTATATTCTTCTATCCCTCATACAGTGGCCTGGATTGGATTCCGATTTTGATGAATGTTAAAAGAGCACCCAAGGAGGAAATACAATTGGTCAGTGAATTGCTGGATATAATTTTATCCAACAATTATGTATCCTTTAACAACAAATACTATTTACAGTAAATCTGGGTACCTATATCTTCTCCATGCGGTGCTACTGTAGCGAACTTGGTGATGGCATTTTGGGAGAGGGAACATGTATTTACATATCCTCTGTTTCAGGAAAAGGTATTGTTATATACACACTTTTTGTATGATATTTTTATCATCCAAAAGGAGAAATAACTACAGTGGATCTACTTTGAAATCACTTCAACTCTTCTACTGATTTCTTAAAATTCACTTTCAACGTGGAAAGTGACAGAATTTCTTATTTGGATGTTGATCTTTCTAAAGAGAGGGAAACTAATCGTTACATAGAGAATGTTTCTTTGCGGTGTATTCTAGCTAACAGCTACCTCCATTTTAGCAGTTGTCACCCTTTTTCTCAAAAGAAATCGATCATTAAGGGGCAACTGGTGAGGGCTGCGAGAATGGTGACTTGAGATGGTGATTTTGTTATTGAATGTAAATTCATGGAGAGTCCTTAAGGAGAGGGTACCCGGCTGATCTAATTTTGGACTTGGTTTGTGAAGTCCATAATAAGCAGGTGTCAGGTTTTTATGTTCCCATATTAAATTCTTCCAATACCAGTGAGAATACAAGTCCAGCAGTTAAAGCTAGCAAGACAATCCACCCCTTTAGTCTTATTGTCACATATAATGTGGATGTAAAGGATATTATTTCTATTATTTATAAGAATTGAGTTATCTCATGCAAGATGGGCTGTGTAGAGCAAATGCAAGGGAATTCCCCAAAATAACATTCAGGAGGGGTAAAAACCTAAAAAAATATCTTAGAGTCCCAGTATGAGACTATGTTGGCAAGATCTCGCATGTATAAATGTAATATGTGCCGGTATTGTAAGTTTATTATGGTGGGCTCATCTTTTGTCATCAGAGAATTTAGATATACTATTCAAGGTAGATTCAACTGTACCAGTTCAGGAGTTGTTTATTTAGCCCTGTGTTCTCATTGCCCAGTTTTCTACATCGGCAAGACCGATAGAAAACTAAATGAGTGTATCTACGAACATACATACGCAATTAGAAAAGGTAAGGTAGAAAATGCATTGGAAAAACACGTAAAGGAAAATCCTTCCCACCTTTTCTCATTTACTATCATTGATCATGTTAGATCAGATGGCGTTGATTCTCTCATTTTAGAGGGAAGAGAGCTGCAATGGCAACTAAGATTGGATGCCTGCCACCACCCAGGTATCAACGATAGGTTGTCTATTTCTTGCATATTGAGATTAAAGAGCCTCATGAGATAGGGTGTAGCATTATTTATTCTATTTCATTTTATTGTTGTTTTCACTTTATTTCAATTTCATCAGTACTAGGGATTATATATTTATAGTTCAATAGAATACTATTAGATTTAGCTAGTGGGATATCATGGACTCGCGTGTTGCGATTTTTATAATGATTTTTAATTATATATTTTTATTTCAAGCAGAAGTAAGATGTACTGTATTTAGTATGAGGGAATTCCATTTCATGTTTTTTCATACTTTTATACAGTGGTATTCCAATGTTTTTTCTAAATATTTCTAGCGTTTTTATACGTTGTTAATTTGTTTTATTGCTTTAATCATTATGAAAGGGTATTTAAATGAGTGGTGTTTTAAGTGACGTTGTTTCCATTTTTATGCTTTCAGTGTTTCTGAGGAAGTTGGTGAATTTTAAACTGACGAAAAGCTCGCAAAGAAGCTTAAGTTCATTAATAAAGTCTGTTATTCCAGTGTTACCGGTCTCTTTACTGGATGTTTTTGAGGAGCGAAGGAGTGTAGTTTCTTTATTTTGGTACAGAGTTTGTGCAAGTACTTGGTTCGTTGAAGTGAGATGTATAAGTGTCAAGTCCTCAGAAATTCTTTGCTGCCAGTCCAAATGCTACCCTTGAATTTAGTCTGCAAGCCATTAATAGAGTTGGTTCAACTTCCAAGCCTCGTAAAGTTAAGAACCCTGTTGGGGTCTCTTCCTTTATTTTTTATTCCACCAGTCTAAATGTTACCCATGAATTTGGTCTGCAAGCCATTCACCAAGCTGGTTTGACTACCAAGCTTTCTAAAAATAAGTGCTCCATTGGTGGCTCTTCCTTTCTTTTTTCTTCCTTTTACTTTAGTTTACATATCATACAGAAAGGGAAAAATGGGAATGTTCTTCATGTTTCACTCTTGCAGTCATTACATTTGGGTAATCTGCTGGCAGGCTGCCCTCAGTCTGCCTGTCCTGCGTCGGTTGCTGTCTCCTCTTCCATGACGTCAGGGGTATAAAACATGCAGCTGACACCATTTTAAATGGTCTTTCTTGCCGCGCGGTGCCTGAAGCAGAAGCAGTTCGCAAATGTCGGTTGGCAGACTCCTGAAATTTTCATATTCGAATTTCAGAACTGAAGTCTTCAAACTAAAGCTAAGTACCCCGTTGGGGTAACTTTTTCTTGCTCCTTACCAATGTCAGTAAAAGTTAATAATTGCATTACTTGTGGGAAGCAAATACCTCATAAGGATTTTCATTTGTACTGTATTCCTTGCCTACGCCCTGATCACAACGTGCCTTGCTGTCGGTTTTGTGCTAAATTTAACCAACGTATTATTAAGCGTTGGTATATTTTTGCTTTTAAATATTTTGGTTCAAGATTTAACTACCCTGAAATGTCATCAGTTAGCAATCTGACTACCGGAGTTCACAAAAAATGCAAGGAAAAAGACAAAGACCCTTGAGTTCCAAAACAGACTACGAAGCTACTCCTAAGCCAGTCGCCGGTACTCAGTGAGGCACTTTTGCAGCCCCTGATACCAGTTACTTTTGAGTTGCAGGCCTCAACCGAGACCCATTCGGAGTCTGGTATGCTGCGAGATTTTGAGTATTGAATCCATGGATGTCTCTCCCTTGGATGGGTCCGGAGCCGCTGAGCAGGCACTGGCTTCTGAGGGTATTTTCAGGCCTCAACATTTTTATATTAAACCGATGCCAGCAACAAAAACAAGGTCAAAAACAATGTCTATGTGTAAAAAACTGATGCATGAGCCACGTGCTCAGGTCCCTATGCCTAAAAAACAGATGATCAAAATGGCTGAGGATTTAATTACCTTGATCAGGGGTTCCCAACCCCCCCCCCCCCTAAGAGGCCTAGGCAAGGCACTGATTATGAATCTTCAGATCAGGTTTCCATTTCTTCTGATTCCTCTTCTGATCAGGAATATTCTATTCCACCCTATGAGGATTCTGATGCAGAGGAATCCATCCCATCTGCATCTCCTCCTGAGGATTACTCTTTTGGAGAGACTTTGCATACTTTAAGGGAACATTTTCACTGGGAGAGTCAGGACTTCTCTGAATCAAAAAAGAGGCTTAGGGATTTCCTCCTTCTTCCTCAGCATAGGCCTTTGGCAATACCTCCTGTATTAGACATTGTTGATGATGTGTTCTCAGAATCAAGCATGGCTCCTGATTCCCTGCCTCCGGCTCCTAATAAGCCAGACAGATTTTACAGGGTTCCTGACTCCCACAAATTTCTTTTCAAAAATCCTGCTGCTGATCCTGAGACTATTTCTCAGGGTCCCAAGGGTGTTAAGACTTCTACAGCCAAAAATCCTACCCCTTCTGATAGAGATTCCCAGGCGCTGGATAGATGGGGTAAGAAGGTTTATATGTCTGCAACCTTGGCAATCAGGGCTTTAAACTGCTAGTTTCATATGCTTAAATATCAACAGCATGTTATGGGCTTACTTAAACAGCAAATTATGTTGATTTCTGATTGTGTGGAAAATAGAGTTACAGGATTTATTGCATTCAGCAGAACAGGTTGGAAAGCATACTTTGCAATGTGGTTTTGATTTCTTGGAGGCCTCTTGTAAGGCCGCCGTTACTGGATCTGTGATTAGATGGCATGCCTGGCTCAAGGAGCAAAATCTGCTTGATCATGTTAAAACTAAATTGATGGATGCCCCTTTGCAGCATGATACACTGTTTGGTAATAAGGCACAAGAGGTTTTAAAGAAAATGAAAGACAAGGCTAAATCTATGCAAACTGTAAAAGATTTCTTGCAAGTGCTGCCACCCAGGTTCAGTAGGCACTGGCCTACTAAAAATTGGTCCTTTCCTGTGTCCAACAGAGCCACTCAGGGCAAACCCAGGCGCTCAAAAGGCTCCAGATATCAATCACAGGGTTCTTACAGGTCAAAGCAATGGGGTGCCTCCACCTCCAAATCTGGAGGAAACAAAGGATAACTCTACAGTAAGCAGTCTCGATGACTTTCCTCTGCCATCTCCAAGCACTTATCTTTTGGCAGCCCCCTTGGGGGGAAAACTAACACTTCATGCTCAAAATTGGCAGTTAATTACCCAGGGCAAATGGGTATTAAACATAGTATCCCAGGGGTACAGATTTCATTTCCATACTTTGCCAATTCCAAATGGATGGCAGGATCTGCCACAAAACCAGTGGGCAGAGGCCCAGAAACAAGTCATGTCCCTCATGGATATGGGGGCTATTCAACCAGTACCAGAAAAGGAAAAAGGGCAAGGATTTTATTCAAGACTTTTCCTGGTACCCAGAAAAGACAATACATGGCGTCCAATACTGGACTTATCGATTCTGAACACGTACCTGGCCATTCCAAAATTCAAAATGCTGACTTTGCAACAGCTACTGCCTATGCTAGGCAAGAATGCTTGGTTAGTAAATCTAGACTTAAGAGGCATACCTGCATATCCCAATAAGGGAATCGTGCAGAAGATACCTCGCTTCAAAGCATGTTTTTGCATTACCAATTCTCTGCACTGCCCTTTGGCTTATCTACTGTGCCCAGGGTCTTTACAAAGTGCCTGGCACCAGTAATTCCATTCTGCAGACAAAAAAACATCCAAATGTATCCATATCTGGACGATTGTCTCATTCAAGCAGAGGACAAGGACACTCTTCTTCAACATCTGGCATTTGTAAAAAGGCTTCTAGCATGCCTAGGGTACACCATAAACAAAAATAAATCACAACTGGTACCCTCTCAAATAATTACATTCCTGGGTGCAAGCTTGAATACAACTGTCCAAATAACTTACCTCACGCCAGACAAAGGCAACTGACAACACACTTCAAACAAATGGCAACAAAAACCCAGTTATCTGCAAGACAAATTATGCAGGCTTTGGGATTCATGGAATCCTGCATTCTACTGATTCCATATGCAAGACTGCATATGAGGAAACTTCAGTGGTACCTAAAAGTTTATGGAGTCAACATTGTCACAGCCTGGAAACAATGATTCCTCTCATTCCCTGCCTGCAACAGGAGTTTCTTTGGTGGGCAGAGACATGTCACCAAAACAAGAGACTGTCATTCACTCTACCCCCTGCCACCCAAACCCTAGCTACAGACGCATCAGACTATGCTTGGGGGGCCCACGTGGCAGGGAGATGTATTCAGGGCAAATGGAGCCCAAACCAAATGCATCTGCATATCAACCAGAAAGAAATGCTAGCTGTTCAGAATGCTCTGACAGCCTTCAAGGACTTATTTAATCCAGGACAACACCACAGTTATGTGGTACATAAACAAGCAGGGGGGATACACATTCCTATCCCCTTTGCAGACTAGCCATGGCCTTGTGGAACACAGCCTTGACTTAACCAAATACATCTTCAAGCACAATTCCTGCCAGGAAAGCAAAATACTCTGGCAGACGACCTAAGCAGAAATCTTATGGACCCGCACGAATGGAAACTGGATCCACAAATCTTCAGCAGGTTAACACAGAAATGGGGGAGCCCAGACATAGTTTTGGGGAGAGGCAAATAGATCTATCAGTTGGACAAAGTCTGCACAATAACTCATCACAAAAAAGCATGGAAAGTGGATGCTCTGTCCTTCAGCACAAGAACTTATCACAAAAAAGCATGGAAAGTGAATGCTCTGTCCTTCAGCTGGAAAAACCTATCAGTCTATGCTTTTCCCCTCTGCCTCTACTCTCCAAGGTCTTACTAAAAGTCAGACAGGAAAAACCAAAAATGATCCCAATTGCTCTGGACTGGCCTCACCAGCACTTGTACCCGCTTCTAAGGAATATGTCACACCTTCCTCTGTGGTACTTGCCTCAAACACCTCATCTACTGTCTCAGCAAAACTTTCAAATTCTACATACTCAGCTCCAAACTCTGAATCTTACAGCATGGCTGATCAACTAATTATTCAAACCACATCTGTCCGTAAATCTGTGATGGATGTAATTTTGGAAGCCAGAAGGCCTAGTACTAGAAAATCTTATGCTGATAAATGGAAGAGATTCTGTGCTTGGAACCAAGCACAAGGAATAGAGACAGCAAAGCCCAGTATTCCTCAGATTTTACACTGAGATACTTGACAAGGGCCTATCTTTTTCTTCAATAAAAATCCATGCCTCTGCCATCTCGGCTCATTACAACACAGAGCCTCCCCTCTTTTCTCATCCACTGCTTAAACAGTATCTCAGAGGGACCAAAAATGTAATACCTCCCAGGAGAACACCAACTCCTGCATGGGACCTCAGTTTTGTGCTGGAAAAACTCACCCTGCCTCCTTTTGAACCAGCAGCTACTGCGGATATAAAATTTCTGTTTTGGAAAACGGCTTTTCTTTTGGCAGTCACTTCAGCAAGAAGGGTTTCAGAACTACAGGCTCTCTCATGGCAGTGGAGCCTTTCATTACATTTTACCCCGACAGGGTGACCCTCAGGACCAATCCTTCTTTTATGCCTAAGGTGGTATTCAGTGTGGCTCTTAACCAGACCATTCACCTGCCAACATTTTTCCCAAATCCGCAGAACAAGGGGGAGCGGATTGTGCATTAATTGGATTTATAAAGACAACTAAGATTCTACTTAAACAGGACAAAATCTGTAATAAAGTCTGAGCAACTACTGGTAGCATTTGCTGCAGGATCAGAGGGGAAGGCAATATCAAAGCAGACTATTTCTAAATGGATAAGCCACTGCATTTGTTTCTGCTATTTGCACCATGGTAAACCTGTTCCCAAGGGGATCAGATCCCATTCCACCAGGGCTGCCTCTACTTCAACAGCTTTTCTCAGAGGGGTCCCAACCAAAGACATTCTAGAAGCTGCTACTTGGAGCTCTGTTCATACGTTCACAAAGCATTATCATTTACCTCTCTTCTCTAAATCCAGGGCAGTCTTTGCCACTGCAGTCCTGCAGGGCCTTATAGCTGCTCCTAATGCTGTTTAGTTCCATCCTGCCATCCATTGCTTTGGGATTCTACCCAAATGTAATGACTGCAATAGTGAAACACGAAGAACATAGTACAGTTGTGTACACTTACCATAAATGTAGATGTTCGAGTGTATTCACTGTTGCAGTCTGGGTTACCCACCCACCATCACCCATTCTATACCTTTTCTTTCCTTCACTATACTCAAAAGCCTTTGTGGTGTATTTGCTTTGAGTTGAAGGTAAATTTTATGTTTCTAAAAGTGCATTTAAATATTTACAGTTTATATATATTTTTGTTCCCCATTTGGGGGGCACCTGACATCTGGGGCAAGAAAAACTGATTAAAATGGCGTCGGCTGCATGTTTTATACCCCTGATGACCTGACGTCATGGAAGAGGAGACCGCAACCGATGCAGGACCAAAGACTTTGTTATTCAGGCCGACTGAGGGCAAACCTGCCAGCAGATTACCCAAATGTAATGACTACAACAGTGAATACACACAAA
Source organism: Protopterus annectens (assembly GCF_019279795.1). NCBI lineage: Eukaryota > Metazoa > Chordata > Ceratodontiformes > Protopteridae > Protopterus > Protopterus annectens. The sequence continues at coordinate 194,081,340 of NC_056731.1, forward strand.
CATCTACATTTATGGTAAGTGTACACAACTGTACTTTGTGGGAGGCAGATTCCCCATAAAGATAGACACAAAAGGTGCCTTTTTTGTTTGGGTGTCACTATCATACACAGTGCAAGATTTACGTATTTGTCTAGAAGAGACTTTGTAGTGGAGAACCAGTGGTTAAAGGTTTTGCTCAAGGTACAGGGCCAAATCTGCCACTCAAGAGGAAAGCCAAGAGAGACCTATACTGATCTTGCTGCTATCCAGACTCCACTGGCTATCTCCAGATTGGATGAAGAACCGTCTAGTGCCAATATCAGCTCCCTCTGCCATGACCCACGTGGAGGCTGACATGAAGCTTTCTACACGCACATTTGCTGAGGCTGTGCGTATGTCTGGCAGAGTTATGGAGGGGTACCACAGCTGATTATTTCAGAGGGGCCTAGGGGGATTCTCCATATATTTGTTAGGGAATAGGTGCCTTGTACCCTCATTGCATCTAGACAAGGGTCTGGACCTCCTAGATTTGTTCAAACTGATGCTCCTTTAAAAAAAAAAAGAAGCAGACTATGGCTAAGGATCTCCACAGAGAATGGCAGTATTTTCCTTGGGGAGTTTTCAGTGCTCTTATGCCTCTCTTCCTATTTCTGTTCCCTGGTCTTCTAATTCTTCCAGATGTCCTAGGGACTTTGATTCATCTGAAGAGTTAGACTTTGGCGAGGAGTTAGACTGTGGTGAAAAGTCATTGACTTACTCTTCTCAGATCCAATGTCCTCTTCCTCTGGGGTTTGAGGAACAGGATTATCTTTCTCCTGACTCCCCTATGGAAGAATTCCCCTTTGGGGAAATGGTGGATCATCTCGTGAAACATTTTAAATGGGAATGTTCCCAGGTTTCTGATGTTCATAAAGGTATAATGAACTCTTACAAATATATTGCCCTCTACCTTCTGCAGTCCCTCCAGTGCTGGATGCCCTTTTGGATACTTTCACTGCAGCTTCTCAAGCCCCTCATTCTCAGCCTTCTCTCCCTAAGAAGCCTGACTAGTTCTATGAAGTTCTGAAGCTCAAAAGTGTTTGCATAAAAGCCCTTTCTCTGATCCTGCTTTTATTTCTATAGCCTCTGATAAACTATCCAAGTTACTGTCCTCTTCTAAGCTTTTACCTTATAATATGGACAGCTGTGCCATGGACAGGTATCGTAAAAAAGCATATACTTCTGATATCTTAGCTTTCAGGGCTATTAATTGCCAGTCCCATATGACAAGGTATGTCCTGGCTGTTATGTCCAAACTTGAGCATTCTGGCTGAAGTGCCTTATTCAGAAGGTAAGACTTCTGCCGTTTCCCTTTTGACCTCTGCTTCTCGGGTAGTTCATAATTCTATTAAAAGCAGTTATGGTGCTGCCAGTGCCTGCTTTAGGGCAGCTGCATCTGTATCTGTACTGAGAAGGTAGTATTATTGGTTGTGCCTCCAGGCTCTGCCTGAAGACATTAAGGCCAAATTACTATACCCCCTTAAATAGCCAGAATCTCTTTGGCACTGTCCCTGCCAAATTGTTTAAGATCCTTTAGGGTAAGAGTAAAGTTCTACAGGCTTTGAAACAACTCTTTGTCTCTCCTGTTCCTGACTTTCAAAAAAATATCCATGTAAGCCTTCCTTGTTCATAAGCAGCCTAAACAGCCTTCTAGGGGCAAGAGAACTTCTAGGAGAGTTTTCCAGACAAGCCTTCTCCTCAGTCTCTGGGTCAAAAGCCTCCTTTCTCTGATAAATCTGCTTCTATTTGACATTCAGCCACTCCTACACTTTGGCTAAATTCCTCTGCCCCTCAGGTTGACCCTTTCTTTTCCTGTTTGGCAACAAATAATGACTAATGTTGGGTGCTCTCCATTATCCAGAATGGTTATTTTATGGTCTGGAAGTCATTTCCTCCATTCTCAAGTCTTCCTCTACAACATCCTTGTCAACTCCCACATTTTCCGTTGCTTTCTAAGCATCTGGTGGTACAAGGAACCATGTCTCAACAGGGAATAGGTTTTTATTCCAAGATGTTTATGCTTCCCGGGAAGGAGTGTCCGTGGTGGCCCATTCTAGACCTGTCCTTTTTCACGAGTTCCTATTAAATGATCGAAGACGCATTCTTTCACATGCATCTTGATCAAACTTGAAAGCACGGAAAAGCAAAATAACAAAACGCCATATAAGCAAATTCTTTCCCTGGGAAAGAAATCGCTTGACTGCTTTTGTTACTTTGCCGTTTTCATGACTGTAGTGCAATCTCGGAGTTGGTATATTTATGTGGGGGTGGCAGAGGAAGGCGCCCCACTTTATTTAATGTTTAAAAATTTTTTTTTGTTGTGGAACAACGATTTTTTTTTTCCCTTGGAAAAAAAATGCTGTTCTAAGCATTCGAGATTGTACGTTTTCGCTTACATGGGTTCGATAAATCATCATTCGCTTTAAGCGTTCTATGATTTAACATAGGCCCTCTTTCAGGATGTCTGTTCAGATACGTTCTTCTGTTGCTTACTCAAGCTTTACTGATATCCTTGGATTTGAAGGATGTTTACCTCCACATTCCTATGCACCCTGTCTTCAGGAGGTTTTTGCATTTCTCTGTTTCTTCCACTCATTATCAGTTCTCTGCTTTGCCTTTTGGTCTTTCTATGGCTCTGATGCTCTTTATTAAATGTCTGACCCCTGTGGTAGCCTTCTTTTGCAGACTTTAACAAATTCATATATTTCCTTGTTTGGATGACGTTTTGATTCAAGCACATTCTCAGCACCTCCTGCTTTCAAGATCTTAACTTCACTATGCTTCTTCTATGCAGTGTGAAGTTCATTTTCAATCTCAAAAAGTCTGCGTTGAATCCCTCTCAGGGCCAAGTGTTCCTGGGTTGCAGAATTCAGGCCATTCCAATGATGGCTTCCCTCCTAACATCCTCTCTTTGCTGATTTCCAATCCCTCCTATCTCTTCCAGTCCTTCTGGCAACAGAATTTCTCCAAGCTTAAGGGCACATGGCATCCACCATTCCCATGGTAACCTTTGTCAAAGTCCATGAGGAAATTGATATCTCAAGACTGTTACTGTTTAGCTCCAGCACCAGCTTTGTCATCCTCTGGAGTAAATGGTTCCTGTCTTGCATTGTCTTAAGCCTGAGCTCTGCTGATGGATTCACCAGAGTTCCCTGAATCCAGATGTGCCTTTTAAAGGCTTCTCTTCCTACTCAGGAGCTGTATAATGATGCACCTGTTCAAGTTTGGGGACCCTCCTCAAACAACCTCAAAATACAGGGTCTTTTGTTTCATCAACACCTGGAAGACCATATCAGCATCAAGATGAGGGCTCTACTTCAAGCTCTCCAGGTCTTTCACTCGCTTTGGGTTGTGAGTCCTCTAAAGGTTTTTGCAGGAAATACCACAGTTATGTGGTATGTCAACAAACAAGGGGCTTGAAATCTTACCTTCTTTGGAAGCCGACTGTTCAGGCTTGAGATTTTGCAGTCTGCTGTCACTTGGTTCTTCAGCCGGTTTGCATTCTTTCAGAGCACATTCTTGTGGCAAACTCTTTGAGCAGGGACAGAAAAATCTTCACAAATTGATGCTTCATACGTGGGTGTTTCTGGATACATCAGTAGTGTAAGTAAATATTTTTGACTCTCATCTGAATAGACAACTTCCCCAATTATGTTCAGTTGCCAAGTCCTCTGGCTTGAAGAGTGGACGCCATGTCTTTTTTCTTGGAAGGGGATGTTTCTGCATGCCTATTTCTCTACTTCCTCATCTACCAAATGTACTGCAAAAGCTCACGTGGGACAAGCCCAAAATCTTGCTGTTGACTCCCTTTTGGCCCAGAGAGCACTGGTTACCTTTCTGTTTCATCTGGCCAGGGCAGTCATCACAGGAGGTATCACAGGATGAATCGTCGCACACAAATCCAAGGGAACTCTCATTCACCCTCACTTGTCCACCCTTAACTTGACACTTTGAGTAATAGGGTTTTGATTCCTTCTAGACACCAGCTTTCTTCTTTTTAAGACAATTTTGATTCATTTAACATTCGTACAGTATACACAGGAAGAAATTCAACATCACATACTGTTACACAGTCTTAGGAATCTTGTACAATTAACACATTGAGTCTTGGTATTTCAATAGCAACATTTCAAGGCTATCCCAACAACTAAAAGTCTTAGTATGATTTGCAGATCATGTTCTGATCACTTCTTTTTCAGTTTTGCATAGTATTGCTGTCATGTTTAAAAAATGTGTGAATGTAGGTCCTGAATTAAATTTCCAGTGTTTTTGTAATAACTTTTCTAGCTACTGCCAGGAGACTCCAGAACAGTCTTTGTTGTTTGACTTTTACAGATAAAGGAAGTGGAACATTCATTAGTATTATTGATCTAAAGAACAATTTTTCAGACCACAACCTTTAAAAACATACTTCTCTCTTTCTAATATTCATTTTATTTTTCACAATCTGTAAACATGTGTCCACTCCGCTTTTACATCTTTACTACATCTCCAACAGACTGAAGAAGTAATTTTACTAAGCTTAGAATTTTTTTAGGGGGTAACAAACACTCTATGTATTCACATACAAATTCACATACAAAAAATTTCTAGTGTAAACTTGAAGGAGTTTGACTAACTGATTTAAGTGGCATTTTTATTCTTGCCATCTATTGAGTCACTCAGTCCACTACTATCAAAAAAGTTCTAGAATTTTGCATTAAAATTATTTATAATTTACTCATATAACTTGGACAAACTTCCTTTGTAGGTCAATTCATTTATTCATATAATGGGAAAACAGTGTTCTGTTCCTCTTCACTCATATTATCTACAAATTCATTTAATTTCTTACTGATGGGAAATATTAACTGGTTAGCAGATTGTTCCAACTTATAATCGTTCATTAAATATTCTGGCAATTTACCTTTTCCTTTTGGTACTCCATAACAAGCAGGAGTCCTTCCAGGCACCCTTAGTGACCATCAACCCACCTTCTTACTAAAATACCAAGATCCATGCCAATTCTACCCCACTAATACAAGCTACCCGGAACAAAAATAACTTTGACCCAAACTCGAACTAAAATACCATAATTGGAACATACTAAAACAAGTACTCCTAGAAGAAGCTGTAATCCAGTTCAACAACACTTTTCTAAAAATCCTAGATGCCCATGCCCCACCTTGTACCAAAAAACTCAAAATGAATACTGCCACCTGGCTCACTAAATTGACTAAAAATGAGATTTCTCGAAGGAATGGAGCTTGGCATCACTGGAGAGCCACAAAAACTATAGCAACTAGAGAACAATTCCAATAATTTAGAAATGAAACCAAAAAAACTATTCTCCAGGATAAAAAGAATTATTTCCTACATCTGCAAAACAGGCACCAAAACAACCCCAAAAAATTCTGGGCAGGAATAAATAAACTACTTCACCCCGGCAAACCCTCCACCCAATCGTCAGCCTCCACAGGTGAAATCAACGACATACCTGAATCATTCAACAAGTACTTCTTAGAAACCATCTCTAAACTAGTTCAACAACCACCCATTACTACTGCTACCAATATCCCCAAACCTGCAGTCAGTCCCCAAACTACCTTCCAATTCCAACCCATCCCTACCAATTATGTCAAACAATTACTATCCAAACTTAAACCTACTACCCTAGCACTGGATGGCATCCCAGCAGAATACCTCCAGTTGGCTGTTAATTAACTTGCCTACCCAATCTCTATTCTACTTAACAGATCTATATCGGCACCAACCCACCAATCTGGAAAACCTCCTACTTCATCCCTTTGCATAAAGGTGGAACATCCACTGACCTCACCAACTATTGCCCTATTGCCATCCTGTCCCCACTAGCAAAAATTATTGAAAAATGTATACATTACCTGCGTAATAACCAACTTCTCTCTCTACTATCCAGCATGGATTCCGCCCTGCGTACAGTACAACCACAGCCCTTCTTTCCTTTACAAACCTCATCAACCAAAACAGGCACTTGGGTAAACTAACATCTGCCATATTCTTGGACCTGTCAAAAGCCTTCGATATGGTCAAACATCCCAAACTACTCCACTCCCTTACTAATCTTGGCCTTAGTGATCATGCATTAGCCTGGTTCCAAAACTATCTCTATGGTAGGCGGCCGCTGTGGCGCAGCGGTTAGCGTTGTTGCCTCACAGCAAGAGGTTCTCCGATTTGATCCTCTGCTGGGGTGCCTTCTGTGCGGAGTCTGCATGTCCTCCCTGTGGTTGCGTGGGTTTCCTCCCACATCCCAAAGACATGCTGTAGGTGGATTGGACACTCTAAAATTGGCCCTAGGTGCGAGTGTGTGCGTACCTTCTGTAGAAGGTTGGGTGCCAGGCTGGCAACTTGACACTGTAAAACTCCACTGCCAATCATGAGCATGATCCTCTGTGGCGACCCCTAACTGGGAAAAGCCAAAAGAAAAAAAAGAAGACAACAAGCAGTTTGATGGGACAACAACCTATCCCCACTGCTGCCTATTACCACAGGAGTCCCACAAGGGTCCATTCTGGGACCCCTTTTATTCTCCATCTTCATTAATGATCTCCACAGCATATGCCAAGATGCAACTGTTATACAGTATGCTGATGACTCAACATTAGTCTGCTCAGCCAACGACCCACACAAACTCCTTTGCATTACCCAAAAAGCCTTCCAAATTGCAGAAACTTGGTTTCTTAACAAAAAACTAATACTTAATCCCAAAAAGACCAAACTGTTGCTGTTTAAACCAAATAAATCCATCTCAATGCCAAACACATTCAGTATTATGTCCAGAGATAGGACTGTCATCTCTCCTGACACTCATACCAAACTGCTAGAAGTGACCATTGACAACAACCTCAAGTTTGATCTACATATAAATCAAACTATTAAAAATATTCACAAAAAACTGGGCAGTCTTTATAAAAATGAACCATTTCTAACCCAACCTGCTAGAATTACTATAGCTCAAACCCGCCTCTCCACACTATTCTACGCCGCTCCCATTTTCACCAACCTACCCAAAACTGAAATGGCCAAGCTTAACATCTGCTACAATCAAATTGCCAAGTTTGCTACTAGTGCCCCCTACCGTGCCCACCACTGTCATTCACTAAATCAACTTAACTGGCTTGAATTCCCAAATCTCCTCTCATTCCATCAGCTTTCTTTCACCCAGACACTCCTACTACTTCCTGAAAAAAAAACATCACTATCTAATCTACTTAAACTACAAAGTAATACCAGACAACTTCGCTCTAGTGATAAGACTAATCAAGGTGACCAAAAGCAATAACACAGCAGGTGACTCCCTCTTCCCTAACTACATCAATAAAATTTGGAACTCATTACCTTCTGTTACTGCCTCAATCAACTCAATGGTTACATTAAAAGAACACCTAAAACTCGCATAGCTATGCCCCTGCTGCCCACCAGGTTGACCCATATCATACACGCACTCTGACCCCACTCTCATGCTCCTTTTCATTTCTATCCCTTCAAGAAGAATGGTGACTCCTTATAGTGCCTCACCTGTGAACACCCACGCCAGCAGTCTGCAGTTTTACAAATTCCAACTTTAACCCCAACCACGTCTCACAAAACTAACCCTAACATCCACTCCAAACCTCCTTTTACTTACATTCAATCAATGTTATTACTGGAAACCAGTATATTCTAAGTACTACTTTACTCTAACCTAAACTATGGAATTTTGTTAAAACTTGCGACCACCAATGAATATTGTACTTTGTAACTTTAAAACTATGGAATCTTGTTAAATTGTGTTTTCCTATGAATACTTGCTTGCCATGTAGAAATCTCATAGTTGTCTGTTCTTAATCTGTGGAGCTTTTCTCCCCGAGCCTCCGCTGAAAATGGACATGTATCTAGTCGGACTCTCCCAGTCAACAAATGTAAAATAAATAAATAAAATTTTTCAAACCAATCCAACCATGATAGGGAAAACTCCTACATTTTCAATTTATATTAATGGAGTTTTAAAAACATATTTCAACTGTTTTCAGAATTTATTTCATATATGCAGAGTCTAAAGACTGAAATTAATTTCCTTCTAAGGTAAATTTTATTAACCAGATAAAAGGATTGTTACATATTTCTAATGTATCATGTTTTATAAAGTTATAAGAATTTAGTAAATCAGCTTCTGAATGGTTTGCCATTGACTGGTATAAGCTGAGTCTATCCAGAGTATAATAGAGTTAAAATTGGCAGCAAGAGAATAAGATTCTACAGCTGGAAAGCTAATACCACCATACTCCCATAATCTTACTTGATATCTATAAGCAATTCTCGGCTTTTTAGGATACCATAATAATAAGTTAATATCTTTTCCATTTTCTTTAATTTTTTTCAAGTGTTAAAGCTATTGAATGCAATATGTATATAATGTTACGAAATTTAATAATTTTAATAAGTACTAACCTGTCTTTGAAAGTAAAAAAAAATCATTCCATATCTTTAATAAGAAGTAACACTTCAATTATTTTTTTCAAAGTTATTGTTAATCTTACTCGCATCTTGATAGATTTATTCTTAAATATATTAGTTATTTTCCTTCCTAATTATATTTATATTTAAATTTACTAATTAGCAATTGATTTAATACTAAAGTTTCCATTTTATTATTACATTTCAGCAGCTGTACTACTTGAAACTTTTTAATTTCATCTGTTTCTTCAATTGAATAGTTCAAATCTATATTCAGTAAAATAGCAATTGTAAAAAGCTGCATTTTGATTTACAGTCCTTGTTAATTGAGAATCATTTGTACCATTAGCTAAGGATTTGATATCTAATGCAACTAGTAGAGGGGGCAGGGGGAACCCTTGCTTTGTGCCTTTATTTAAAGTGAATCCTTGAGAAATGCAAGATACAATTTAACATAAGCTTTGTAGTCTCTATGCAGATTGTTTTCTTTTTTATTATTATTATACCAGTACATTGTTCTGGAAGTGCAAATGTCTGTTTTAAACAAGTAGTTCCAATCTACAGAATCAAAAGCTCTCTCCACATCTAAGCTAATTAGAGCCAAGTTTATTCCTTTTGCTAAATTTAAGATGGCTACTACCCTTTTTGTATTATCATACGTTAAATCTATTGACTATAAATCCTGATTGATTTTTATTAATTTATCTGCTATATCTCTTAATCTTGTGGCAAAGATGGAAGTAAATATTTTATCATCTGCATTTAATAATGAAAATGTTTATAGGAGGAAACTAACTTATTATCCTTTCCTTGTTTAAGTATAGGTCAGATTACAGAATATTTCCATGAGAGAGGAATTATTTTGTCACTCTGAATTATCCTGAAAATTTCACTAAGCAATTGTAAAATATTTAACGGAAGTAGACAATATAACTCCATACTTAAACCATCTAACCCTGGAGCTTTACCATTTTCTTTTTTTTTTTTTTTTTTTTTTTTTTAAAGCTTATTTAACTTCTGTATAGATGTGTGTTGGTCATTAAGTTTTACTATCATTTTCTTTAAATACTTGTCAGTTTTGTAATTATCAGGAATACTATTTTTATCTTAAGATCCTCATGGAATTAAAAAAAAATATTACGCATTTCCTGTCCATTTGAAGTAAGTTTATTAGTGTGAGCATTTTGGATATTATTTATTTGTGCCTTTTTGCTTAACATCTTACTTCCATTAGCTAATCAGTGTAGATTTTTGGAAGTCATTGCATAACTGCACAATTTTATTTTTTCTAAAGCTATTTCCACTTTATGCATTAATGGCTTCAGTATTATCTGATTTCTTTGTTTGTTGTTCATACCTCAATTTGTGTATTTCATCTTGTATTTCTAACAACTCTTATTCCACTCTTTCTTTTTATCACTATTCCTTCTTCCTATTCTATCTTTAGTATGCATTTTAAAAGAGCCCCATAGTATGCCTTTACTAACCTGACAATTATCAAAGATAAATAATAGATAACTGCTAAATTCTTTTAACTTCATCAAATATATACTGGGATTCTATAAATCTAAAATTTCCACATTAATACTTAGTGCATTATGAGCAGATAAAGGAGAAGGAATAGTTTTCAAATTCACTTAAATCCTATCAGTTCTAGTTTGTGTCCCATGTGTACGAGAGTAATGAGTGAAGGACAATGACTTAACTTTTGCTTTTACTATTAAATCATCAAAATTATTAGCAATTCATCTGTTTAATGTTTTAGATAATACCAAAAGTTTAGCTTTCTGTTGTTCACTTGTATCTTCTATACTAGAGATGCAGTTAAAATCCCCTGCTAGAATTAAAATGCCCTTCCAGTGACTTTGTAGTAAGTTTAAGTGATCTATAGCCATTCTTGCACCTATACCAGGGATCCAGTAAAAATTAGCAAGTGTATAGTTTGCCATTATATTTAAATATTATAAATGTATATATTCCTTTGGGATCATTCGTAACACAAGCTATTTAAATATTGTATATCTTTATCTATCAAGCGAGTCTCTTGCAAGAATACAGTATCTTCTCTAATTAACTTTAGATGACCTAAGTGACCTTCCAGATGACCTAAGTGACCATTCACTGATATATGTTATCAGACATAAAACCAGCCTAACCATCCCTAACACTTTCAGAACAGTGCGCACCAAAAAACATTTTAACCTCGGGTTGTTCCAAACAGAACTTAAACAATGCAATTGGACACCTCTGAAATCTCTCCCTATGAATAAGCAATTGGACACCTCTGAAATCTCTCCCTATGAATAAAGCAGTTGAATACTTTAACTCCACTTTCTTAACAGTCCTGGACCACCACGCCCCAACACGCTCTATTAGAAATAAAACTAAACCAGCCCCTTGGCGCTCAAATAATACTAGGGAACTAATCCTTTGCAGAAACAAATCCTGGGCAAAATGGCGTACTCCAAAGAATCCTACTGATCACCAAACCTTTAGGCAGCATAGAAATAATACAAAAAAAGCCATCCTACTAGACAAAATAACTATCTCCAACTACAACAATCCTCCCTCAAAGCACCACAAAAACTTTGGACTGGTATCATCAAACTTCTATACCCAAGCAAAACTATCACCCCTAACCCTCTAGGCTCCAACCCCGACAATCCAATACAAACAGCCAATGCCTTCAACTCTTTCTTCACTGATACTATCCAAAATCTTGCAAACCATCTATCCCCTGGTACCTCTAATCTGCCTACTCTCACACTACCATCCCTCCCCCATTATTCCATTTAGAACCAGTACCCACATCCTACATCTGCTCCCTAATCCAAAAGCTAAAACCAACCACCCCCTCAGCTGACAAACTCCCAGCAGAATTCCTGCAAAAAGGATATAAAGCTATTGCTTATCCCATCTCCATACTAATAAATAGAACTATAAAGGAAGGTACTATCCCATTTATCTGGAAAATTTCTCATATCATCCCACTACATAAAGGTGGGAACTCCAATGACTTTTCCAACTTTCGTCCCATAGCTCTACTCTCCCCACTTGCAAAAATAATGGAGAAATATTAGCAGATGAAAGCGCTTAACCCTGTTTTTTTGGAGTGTTTCTGGTTTACAATAAATTTGTTTTTTCCCTGTACAAGCTGTGGATCCTTTGCACTGTCTGTGTTGAATTTCTGAAAAGAGTTTAACATATTCAGCCTATTCCTCCTCCTTAGACCTTTAATTTTACTCTTGGGAAAATGACTCTGTCCCCTTTGAGCCTGCAGTTTCCTCTTCCCTACAGCATTGTATTTGGAATATATTGTTGATGGCTCTTAGTTCTGCAAAGAGGGTCTTTGAACTTCAAGCACTATGGCAGTTCCACCTCTTGTTTTTTTTTCTCACAAGGACAAGGTGTCTCTCCATACCAATCCTTGTGTTATGCCCAAGGTGGATAATGATTGAATCAGTCCATTCATCTTCCTCCATTTTTTCCTTCACCAAATCCTAAGGAGAGGGTTCTTCACATCTTGAATTTACATAGACCACTCAGATAATTACATAAACAAGACAAAATATCCCAGGAAATCTGAGCAGCTTTTTGTTTCCTTCCATGCCATGAAATTGAGTTTGGTGGTCAGTAAGCAAACCATCTCCTCCTGAATTTCTAAGGCCATCTTTTGATGGCAAGCAGCTTTCTTCTTCTGTTCGTGCTCATTGTACCAGAGCAGTGGCCTCTTCTAGTGCTTTTTTCAAGGGTCTGGATATTAGATCCATCTTGGAAGCTGATACTTGGTCTTATGTTCACACTTTTACCAAACATTACATGATGTATGTCATTTGTAGGGCCAGGGCCATCCATCATGTTTTTTTTTTTTTTTTCAGCTCTTCTGTGGTTTTCTCCTCCTATACTGTTCAGTAGCTTTTGTACCCTCCCAAGAGTGAAGAATACTACAACAGTGATAATGAAAGGCATCGTATAATGATGCAAGATCTTACCATAACAGTAGATGTCCTACTTCACATTGGTGTGCAGTATTCTGTCCCTCCCTCCTACCTCCTGTTACTTTTTCCTTCCTTCTGGCCGAGGGTTGGTCTTGCATCCTTTTCTCCTTCTTCCCTTCCTGGATGTCTATGTAATTGCTTTTCAGTAGGGTAATGCTGGTTCTTCTGTGGCACTTCAGTTCTGAGGATTAGGCACTCGTACGGCACATATGTACCTTACACCTTGCACATAGGACGTACATCTGATGTACAGCACCAGGAAGGTGTAAAGGCTTTGGTATGCTGGCCAGAGGTTTGACTATCCTTAGTAGGATTTCCCAAGAGTAAAGAATACTGCAACAGTGAAAAGTAGGACATCTACGTTATGGTAATATCTTGCACAACTGTACTTTTTGTATAGTTTGGGTAATAAATCCTCACTAAGAGCTGAAATGTGTTAAGGTAAGTCCCTTTGTTTAATGCTGCTTTTATAAATTGATGCAGGGTACTACTCGAAATGTCCAGATGAGGGCCATTGAAGAATAATGCAAGAAAAAAACAATTTATTATGGTGAGTGTTTCACATGAGTACCTTTTATTTTCCCTGTATATTGACATTTGGAAAGACCTCATTTGGAAGTCCAGTGAGCAGTTCCAGAAGCTTAAGCTTTGTACAGACATAGGAAGTCAGCAGTTCATTGGAGAGCAATACAAACACTAGGTGATTTAATCCCATTTACTATTGCTGATGCAACACCCTGACCCAGTGTAAAAATGGGAAAATAGATTAATGACTATGAAGACAAACTATTCATGGTTTGAATCTGAAGTTATTCAAAGAGGGGCTAGGAAAAAATTTAAATGTAGTTTTGATGAAGAGGTTTGGGAAGTATGTGAGAATATTGAAACTGTACATGTACTTCAAAATAATCCATAGGACCCAAGTGTCAACCATCTTTCAGAAAAAAATGTGAGGACAGGAGGATACCATTTGAAGTAAGGTCCGTGATCCCATTCGGATTTAACTGAATGATTCATTTGCTTAAAACTTCAAAGAAGTTAGTTTACCTAATACTCACTTGCTCAAACCAGCCAGGTTAAATTAAAACAAATTGGAATGGCACAAGTAAAAATTGGAGAAAAAGGGGAGGGGACAGCAGAATCTATGTCTAATAAATCATCTAGCATATAAGAAAAATACATATTCTTGGAGGCTACTGGTGGCAAGGGCAGCTGGATAAAGTCCCTTTCATTTGGTGCTAATTGACCTTCCCTGTGGCTTTTAGGTATTTGTCCATGCTTACCCATTTAGAAGTGCAGTGTTTATGGTTGGTTTAGATTTGCTGTGCAGTTCTGCTTGAGACAGAGGGAGAGATTTGGCTAATTAGAACCACTGACTGTTTCATCACTTTTAAGCCAGTTGCTTTTGCTAATGAGAAGACATAATAAAATTATTGCCTCCAGAGAAATGAAAAAATAGTACTTCACAGAAATGTGGTTGGTGATTCCTACCGCTTCATGCTACCTGATTTAAGGACCAAAGCAGTGACAGAATTTAGAATACATAGGCCAGATATAAAGTAATTCCTGTAAGAGGCAGAGAAATGTTTTAGTTCTTTAGAACCTGCAGGTAATCCGATAGGTAGGGAAATGAGTAAACTGCATACACCTTGATGTCCTTATCTACAGTCAGAGTCTTGTTTTTAGCTGCTTGTTATAGATGATGCAAAGACAGCATGTTTTTGTGTGCTAATGATATTTGTGTGTGCAAAATGTTTTGTAATGACTTATGTTTTGTTTCATGGCAAAATTGTGCTATTATGTCATTTCATAGCAGCTTACTTTTTACTTTTGAACAGATAGGTCCTATGAATTTTCTCTACTGCATCAGTAGAAAAAGTATACTTTGGAGAAAATCCCATACATTGCACAGCCCATTCTTCAATCATTTTAAAAGATAATAAGATTTCAGACTGATTTATGCATCTATAGATCAGCTGTCCTGCCTTAGAATTTATGCACTAGTTTTATAGTGCCTTTTAATATATTAGAGTAGCACTTGGTAGATAAAAAGGCTTGAGAAAAGCCTTCTTGCACATTCAGATCAGTTTTGATTTATGTCAGTTGTAAGCCAGAGAGAAAAAATGCAGTTGGTTGAGATCTGTCAGTCATATTATCTAACATCAAAGCTGCAGTGTTTTAGACCGTCTGTTCTTTTTGTTGTGTATCGTTTTCTCCATAAATGATTACTCAGCAATGTATTGCAACAAATGTGCTAAGGTGGAAGGGACTGAGGAGCTGGAAAATTTGTGACTGTTGCTGAAGGTCATACAGTGAATAATGTTCTTTTATGAATGACCGTATATTTCTTTTTAAAACAAAATTGTTTAAAGGGGAATTTGTGATTTTCCCATCCTCTAAGTTTGCTGTAATAGATTTTTTTTTTTTTTTTTACATATCCTTCATCAGTAGGCAGTAAATTGTGTTTTGAAGGATTTGTCAGCACAGTACTAGTAAACGGATCTTTTAAACTAAGATTGAAAAAATGAAATCAATAACATTGTAGATTGTATTTTTGGACTTAAAAACTCAGTCTGTAAGAAAACCCTTGTGTGCGTGGTTGTATTTGCCTTTTTTGGTTAGTGGGCCAGCCTACATTTTTTCTATTATGCCCTACTGTGTCCCATGTTCTACTTCTCAACATTACAGCTACTCTTGAGTGTTGCATTTGTAAAGAGAGCTACAGTTTAACAAATCTGCTTTAGCTGCTCAGTTTATAAAATGCACATGTAACAGGCTACTGCTTCATGTGGAAAGATGTATATTTCATTTTGTATATTTCATTTTAAGACTGTCTTCCTGTTCATTTTTTTTCCACCTCCCAAAAAGCGTGCTGTTTGAAGTGGTTACTATACACTTTCTAAAATGTTGCACGGTGGTTTATTTACGGGGTTAAGAATTTAATGTATGCCATACTTTATGGTTGCTGCATGCAGCCAATTGCAGAACTCTACCTGTGGCTTAGCAGTTTTCTGCCATTTTTGTAATGGCTTCATGACGTCCATGGACACTCATATGCGCAGGACTTAGTTGGTTAACAATCGAATTAAAAAGTGTAGCCTCTCTATCCCAGTTTAAATCTGGTGTCAAATTTTGCTGTACACCTCTCTCAGCTCCACTGTATGCAGCATTCATCACTCTCCTCTCTGTCTCTCTTCTTGGCTTGTTTTCTTAATAAACTTTAAATTAATCTGTTTAATTGTTTTGATTAAAATTATTTCTTGAAGCCAAATAGCAGTTGCTACTGAGCTTAATGACTTGAAGCAAGGGTAAACACTGCATGCCATGATTACAATGCTTTTTTAAGTGATACTGACGGTTCACTAGCTCTTTGCCCTTGGTTTGCTGGAGCTATACTTGAGTTTCCTTCCATGCAGTTTGAATACATAGTTTTATTTTATTTTTTTTTCATCCCCCTTATCTAGTTCTATCCCTGTTGTCATACTAGATGTCAATAGTAGGAGTTTAGAGAACTTAAAGCCTTCTATCGTAAAAAAAATTGTAATATCTTGTTTCCTAAAGAGAACACAGCAAGTAGTGAGATTCTTTACCTATCGGCAAAAGAACACTAATTATGTAGGCAGTTTGTGGTGGGCAGTTTTGTTTTTTAGGAAGTGCCCTGTGTCAGGTCTGTGGAGGAAAAGTCAGCGGCACATCACAAAAGCCTGGAACATTTTGAGTTATTTGCCTGGTCTGGTTTGCTGCAAGACCTGTAAAAATTGTATAGTTTTGTTAATTCAGTGGAGAGATGGACTTATAGTAACATCTCCTGTGCATCTTTTGTCAAAGTTTTGTTTGAATGCTCCCAGTTCTTGAATAAAAGAGGTTGCTGATGGTATTTGGTTATTGTCTGTGGTCTAAGAAAAAGAGCTTGTTGATGGTATTTAGATAAACAGTGTGCACTAAATCCATGTCCAGGATATATATGTGTGTGTGTGTCATTGTGTGTGCTGTATGTACTCAGTTTAGCACAAGGCAGTGATGGGATCAGTGGCATTTGTAAATCCTACCCCTAGATTTCCTGGTTGTCTTTTCCTATTAAATTCCTTGGAAGTTGTTCCATACTGCAAGTCTGGCGGGGTCTGAAATTTTTTGGCTTATTATAGAGTGTGATAGAATGGACTGAAGCTAATCTGTTTCGGTGAAGCCTAATGGAGATGGAAGATAGCATGTTGATGACAACTTTCAAGAATAAAATGCAAGTAACTACTTTTGGTGAAATATTGCATTCTGTGTGGCAAATGCACAGGACAAGAGCATTATCCATTTCTATAGTAAAAAATTGCATGGGCATGTTTGCGCCTGGATGGGGCTCAAAATAAGATTTGTCATAGGTATAGCTTATGTGATGCCCATGCCCTGGCCAAGCAATTAAGGAGCCTCAATCCAAACCACTAACACCAGAGAGGGCATCTTATATACGAGGAAAGGATAACAAATACACACAGTCTTACGAGCATACTGAGATCATAGTCAGTCCGGGGCTGGTAGCTAGCTCCCTTGCTCTCCAGGTCCCCAATAAGACTCCCCACTGGCACAGCTATAGGGTCCAGATCTCAGCTTAGTGTGCAAGCTAAAATCTCTAGCACCCTCTCTGTCCAACCAGTGCTTTGTGTCCCTGTCCAAGTAGCTCACTGACTCACAGAGACACACAGACACACACATGCACTTTTGAGAAGAGTTTATACAACCACACAGACACTCCTGGGGAAGGCTGGCACAGTTTCTCCAGCTGTGCCCCTTTCTCCCAGACTGTACGGTAGTTCCACTTCCCACCATCCACTAATACCTATAAGCTACTCAAAGGCCCTTAAAACGGTGTCCAATTATTACTGTGCAATATTATTATCCAATTGGTAGTTGTGACTAAACAGTTAAGGCTTATTTAGAGTGACTTGGACAGTAAACTCTATAAATATGCAATGTACTCTAGAGCTTAAATTATCTCTACACAAAGCAGCCACAGTTTAAAGGTTTTAAAATATTTAATAATAAATAATTAAAACCACAAGACAATACTTTCTACTACACAGTGCTAGTCAAGAGTTCAGAGATCACACAGAAATACTTAAAAAAAAAAACTCAGTAGTACAGTTCTGACATCACAGGAAAACACTTAGTCTAATCTTTAAAGTTCCTAGCTATTTCTAAAAGAAAACACAAGTCTAAGAACTTGCATATGAGCAAGACAGTGCTGTGAGTTGGATGATCAAGATAAAAATGCTTAATGCCTTCTGATTCTCTCTGTTTAAATTACTATTGCAGTCCTGATTCCCATTACATCATTTTTTTTACACTTTCCTGGTGTTCCCAGGCTGACAGAAACTGCATTTACATTCTTTTACACGTAGGCAGAAACCATAGCAATAAAGGACATTTCATGTGTAAATTCTGGCCATTAACTTTAGCCTTAAAACAATAGGCAGGAAGCTTTCATCTAGCCCGTCTGGAGCCGAATTGTAAACATCAAAGACAGTCATGAAATAATTTCAATTTCAAAGGACAGACGAGAAATGCTTGACAGTAGAGGGCACTGTTGCTCCATTGTTTTGAGTTCAACATTTCACAGCATATTCTTTCATTTAAGAAAACAAGCCTGTAATTAATCATTCATATTTACAAATGACATAATTATGTATGAAATCCTATCTGGCTAGGCTGGCAGCCTTCACAGCTTATTTGAAGGTAATGCCACTACATACATCTTTTGCAGCAGCCAGATAATGGTGCTGTTTTATGTTCATGCTCATAGGCCTAGTCTGATGGGGTGGGTGCACACACACTCAAGCACACACAAGCTCACACATAACAAACACACACACACACACAGCTTCAGGAGTTGGACATGGCACACATTTTAATCAAAGGTGTAAATTTTGTTATGGCTGCACCTGGCACATTAACACTGCTATAGAAGACATGTTTCAGAAGAAGAATTACAGTTTGCAGATTAGTGATGAAAAGTTTTCCTGGTTATATTTCAAACCATGTACCAGTGCCTTATGCATGCAGTGACATACATTTTTTTGAGTATCACTTTAATCCTACCCTTTGATTTGCTATATGTCTCTTTATCTTTTATTTTATCAACAGCTCATATCCCCCCCCCCCCCGAGAGCCCTTGGCACCCAAGTTGACAGTAACCTTATCTATGATCACCATGTCGCCATAGTGGTAAGATGGGCATTCTGTTGTTCATCTTATAAGTAAGAGCATTGTCTCCAGAAAAAAAAAAAAAAAAAAAAGAGGTTGCGACCTCCCTATACTCTTCCCTCATCAGGCCAATTATTGAGTACAATGCCCCTTTTGGTATGTACCTTTCTAAGCACCTGCAACAATTGGACAGACTGCAAAGGTTCTTGACAAGGAAGGTCTTCAGCATCTATCCTATGTGGATCATTTGAAATAACTGTCACTTTATTCTGTTTCATACAGACTACTCAGAGGGGATCTCTGGCTTGTATGCAAGGCAATCTCTGACCCTGCTTTATAGGAAATGCTGCATATCTGCAAGTCAAATGGTACACTGGTTACTCACTCTAAAGACCTTAACCTGGTATGTGACATTATTAGAACCTGCTGGAGGGACAGATTTGTCTCCCAGAGGTTACCACACTTCTGGAACAAACTCCCACTTCATGTCAAGCAGAGCACCTCATTGGCCCTCTTCAAATGTTGTCTGGTTCGATTGGATGTGTTAACCGTAAGTTCACCCTGGAGGTTCCACCTGTGTCCCTCTTGGACAGGGGCAGTAGGTGCTGATTAAATAAGGGCCATTAGCCTAGTAACCTCCTATAACTGCACTCCACATTTACATGTACTGGAGTCTGTATTGCATGGTGGGCAATCCCATCATTTGCAGTGATGCATATTGGTTGCTAGAGTTTCAGATTCAGTTAAAGTTTTTTGCATTTCTGTGGTAGGTGTTTCCAAGGTGAGAGAGCATTTCATTTTGGCACTGGGATTGTATTGTCATTTAAAGTGTAGATGACAGGAGGAAATGCATATTAAGATGTTTGGCGTCTGTGCTGAAATTTGCATAACCTGTTAAGTGTTCATGATCCTACTGTTTGTTTTAAAGGTAATGTGTTGAGTGTGGGCAGGATGGTATAGTTGTGGATCAAAGTAAAAAATAAATTCATTGGTAACTTCTGTTGAGATGACTGCTGTTGTACTGATAGATCTTGCTCAGTAATTTATACATTTTCACCACCAAACGACATTTTTAGTCTGAATTAATTAATATTGGTCTCTCCTAACTTGTGGACTTCGTTGACATTCCCAAAAGGCATATAGCTGTAGAGGTATACTATGTTTAGAAATGTGGCCTGTAAGTAGTGGGGATGTGATTTTTCTACATATTTGATGATGTGGGGTTAATAGGTCCCCATTTTTGTTTGTGCCCCTGCCCACTTGATTTAAATGTCTGCAAGAGTTAGGAGTACACTGAGATGATCAAGATTCAGATAGTGGAAAATATTAAGGTAGTTATTTCCAGCTGATGTTTTCCTGATCTCTGACGTGCAAATTAGGTATGGTAGTTTTTTTTTTTCTTAAATGATTTTTGCCTCCCATGCCTGATGACTATGGAGCCTTCCTCCAGTTGGCACAGCCCATTTTTACCCTCCCAGGGAATTTTATCTGGGATCGTGCCAAGTGCTGTCTGGTGAGGTCTGTCATACAGGTAGCCATGAAGGTGTAGGTTATGGCCCAACTCCTCCCCCTTGGTGGGGAGACAAGCATTCTGCGATTTGTTAAACCATTTGTGTATTTGTTACATGTGACAGCTGTCCTCCTCTCTCAGTGGTTATTTCACTGTTAGATGAGGTTTGTAGTTCTGAATGCTTTGGAAACATCAGTGTATCTGTGGTTTGATCAAAGTCCTCACTTGTAACTCTGGTGTGCCATTATATTTCATTTTGGGTTTGTGTGCAGTGCTAAGGCTTATGACACTAAACCATTTGCCATCAGTACAAAGTAAAAGATAGTGCTTTGCATATAAACAATTAACAGAAGAAAGGTTGTATTTTTGTTATATAATAGTATATATAATGATGTACTGTGAAAATGAGTTGGGCTTGCACTCACTTTATCAATGATTGTGTGACTTCTTTTTTTCTTTGTTCTGTAAAGGACTTCATTTTTGTAATTTAGAGCTTCCAGTTTGGGTAGTTAAGAAACAATGAAAACTAGTGTGTCAAGAACTCTGTGACCTCTTTTCTGTTGGTGGTGGAACTGATATTTATTGGCAGCTGTTGGACTTTGCTCAGAAGATAAGTAAAGATAAAAATCTTGTAGCCTGATGTCATAGCTTCCATTTCAAGAGAAGTACACCCAAGCAGGTTACTATACAGCAGCCTTGTAACTGCTTGTTCACTGTTTCTTGAAATCAGCAAACTTGAAGGTGTACTTCTCCAACTTCGGCTCTCCCTTTCTCACTGTGTAAATTCACAGACTGAATAACACACACCTATGGCAGTGGCTCCCTGTACTGTTGTACCAGCTCCAAGATATTTTTTCAAAATAGAGACCTCCATTCTAGATGTGTATCTTTAGCTTCTTTACAACACTGAAACACACTACCTGTGACATTCCAACAATATCAGACAACTTTAACATTTCTGACCTGATCTCATCCACTTCTGATGCACACAGAGTCTCTGTTTGGTTGTGGTACTAATGAACTGGTTTATTATTGCAGTGACTTTATCTCTAGAAATGAACCCAGTCCCACTAGTTGCTTCAGGCATTGCCTCGCCATAGGAACTCGAGTAAACTAGATTTGAGAGTCTGGAAGTGATTCTTCACTTCCTGGCAATGCCGTAGTGGAAGTTAGGTTTGCTATTTTCAATGTGCAAAGTACATTTTTCCATGCTTGCTGCGAATGGGATCGCTAGTGCAGTCATTCTCTACTACAGCATAATATTTTCTGCTTTACCAGAACTGATGTGAAGCCACCTGAAAGTCATTTACCATAGTCTTACCAACCCTCTACCATGTCCCAGCCTTCACTTCAGAAATTGGTGCAGCTGCTGCCTTCTTGGTCTGCTGTACAGGTAGTTATGAGCCATGAGGGACCTACTTTGTCCATTTCAGGGTCATAAGGAAGTAATAGGGACAAGACAGCAAAAATATTCCTGGATAAGATGACAGTATGCTACAAAATACAAACATGCACTCGGTTACATGACATGCAAACCTACAGGTAGATGTTCTTCGTGTTTCACTGTTGCACCAGGACTGCATCAATGAATATACTCTAACATCTACATTTATGGTAAGTGTAAACAACTGTAGTTTTGTAAGACTGCTAGTTCAGTACAGCAATTTCTTTGAAAAGTCAGGAGAAAAATGGGACACCTAATGAAAACCAGTAAGATACAGGGCAGATCTCCCAGACTCTGTGTAGAGTGCATTTCAGTTAGGAGCCATACTGGTGGACCATATTGTGATGCAGCTTAGCTCCATTGCACTACCACAAATGTTTGTCATACATATATACCTTCCACCTACAGTAACAGCTATTCCGTAGATTCCACAATCCCAGCCACCCTTGTTAATTACTATGGAACAAGTTCTCTCAGCTGTCTCAAATGTTGAGTACCTCATTGGTGGGTCCTTATAATATACCAAGTTGTCTGATCATCAGTGCCAAATATGGCCTATCTGAACCCCTACTTAAGCCACTCTACCTGTTACATTTTTGAAGCCTGGAAAACCATCCTTGTATTCCCAGTACACTAGGGTGGCCCAGTCGCAAGCCCTGATAACTGTAGACCTATTTAGTCTCACTGGCCTCATGTGTAAAGCTGTGGAGTATATTATCAAAGACCTCATTAATCTGTACATTCAAAATCTCTTAACTCTGAACCCTCAAAACTTTGGCTTTGTCAAAAGAAAGATCTGCCTCATTAACCTCATTAATTTCTTTGAAAAATTAACCAAAGCAGAGGATGCTTGTTATACAGTACAGAACAGAATATCTGGACCTGGCCAAGGCCTTTGACCCTATTCCCCATATGAGCATTATTAAAGGACTTGTAAAACTGACTATAAATCCTTATGCTGTGCAGTTGACAGCTAAATGGTTGCTTGACAGAACCCAGGTTACTAGAGTCACGGATGCTACTTCTGAAAGCAAAAACAAAAGATGTAATGGGATCCTATCTCGCCTACATTCACAACAGATGGGTTCGGAGCCGATCCATCGGCTCCGACTCGGCAACTAATACACTAGCACGAAGTCTCTCATTGGCTGGGCTACTCCCTATCCCAGGATGCACTACACCTACTTCCCCAGATCTCGTTTGCCGCTTAACAAGCTGGACGTGGTCTCGACTTGGCTGGAGCTAAGTGGTTCTTTTTACCTTATTGGTCCTTGACCTAGGGAAGTTTTGTCTATATTAACCAAACAGCTGTTTTAACAGCTATTTCTTACTAGTTCTTATTGTTTTTTAGAGTTTCATTGAAATTAAACCCTGCATTTATACCAAAAGTGGCCTCCTCTTTCTGTATTCAACAAACTATAGAACTCCCTGTCTTTTTCCCAGAATTCTCTAATAACGCAGAATATACTTTGCATCAATTTGGACGTACATAGACAACTGCGTTTTTATTTGAATAGAACCGCTCAAACGCGGAAATCAAATCAATTGTTTGTTTCCTTTGCAGTGAACAAATTGGGTCAACCAGTAACAAAAACCTCCATATCTAAATGGATTAAAGATTGTATCATTTTTTTTATTCACAGGCTAACAAAGACCTTCCCTTTCCAGTCAAGGCTCATTCTACCAGGGCAATGGCTACTTCCGTAGCTTTTCACTCCAAGTTATCAATAGATGATATTTGTGCTGCGGCAACCTGGACTTCTCCGCACACTTTCATT
This sequence comes from Protopterus annectens, assembly GCF_019279795.1. NCBI lineage: Eukaryota > Metazoa > Chordata > Ceratodontiformes > Protopteridae > Protopterus > Protopterus annectens. The sequence continues at coordinate 194,104,734 of NC_056731.1, forward strand.
TCTCATTACAAATTGGATGTGGTTTCTCGAGGCAGAGCTTCCTTTGGTTCCACAGTTCTCAGGAGTGTGTTCCAATGAGCCACCCGGGATGTAGGTGCTAGGGACGCTGTCCCATCTGTTGTGAATGTAGGCGAGATAGGATCCCATTACATCTTTTAGTTATGTACTTACCATAACTTCGGATGTATGGGATCCATCTACTCATTCATAAGTACCCACCCCTTCCCCTTCCATTCGGATTTAGAGGAGCTGTAGTCTCTTTTTTCTTGGCGATCTTTCTTGAAGAACTTTAGTTGGTTATAGTGACTACTAGTTTTTCTGTGTTTGCATGGATGTATGAAAGCGAACAAACAAGATCTGGGGAAGCAGGTGTAGTGCATCCTGGGATAGGGAGTAGCCCAGCCAATGAGAGACTTCGTGCTAGTGTATTAGTTGCCGAGTCGGAGCCGATGGATCGGCTCCGAACCCATCTGTTGTGAATGTAGGCGAGATGGATCCCATACATCCGAAGTTATGGTAAGTACATAACTAAAAGTTACCAGTAATGTAAGACAGGGTTCGGTATTGAGACCCTCTCCAATTAGGTATATATTTCTCAGAACTTCAGGCCAACATTTCTGGTGTATGGCTGTCCAAGTTAGCAGTCAGCTGTAAATTGGGTGGTGATGTTCAATATTCCTCTGACTTGCAATTGCTCCAAAATGGTTTAGATCATATGAACAAGTTGGTGCAAGGAAATATAACCGGGAAAAAGCCGAAAGATACAACATTAAATGTGAAAGATGCAACATAGTTCATTTTGGCAAAAAAAAAAAAAAAAAACATTTTCACATATCATAATGATGATACTCCCCTACAATTAGACACAGGCATAGTGGATCTAGGCACTTATGTTGATAATTCTTTATTTTTTGACCATCATGTCCCTGTAGTAGTTTAGAAAACCATTTGTCTAGTTCACTTAATTTTCAAAGGTGTCTCCACCAAATTCAATGAAGCCATAATTCCCCTTTAGTCACATCTCATCAGACCTATTACTGAGTATAATGCACCTTTCAGTATGTATTTTTCTAAACATATCACTCAACTTGAAAGATCTCAGAGATTCCTAACTAAAAAGATCAGTGGTCTCAAATATTTTAGTTAGTAGGACAGATTGGCATCCATCACTTTTTACTCAATCTTTTGTGGAGTCTTTCGTGGGAATCTGTGTCTAGCCTTTCAAACCATGAAAGAACCAACCCTCTTTGACCTCCTGTTCCTTGACTGATCAAATGGTACCTCAAATACCCAGTTAACAAAACTAAACCTTCATCAACAGATAAATAAGGCACATTGGCATAATTGATTCATATCCCGATGTATCCCTCGCCTCTGGAACAAACTTTAATTACATCCAAGTAGTATTCTTGCCACCTTCAAGGTAAGCATAAGTAATTAGTTCTGCCCCAGGTCTAGCCCTAACCTCCTTGAGGATGAAGGGAATTTTTATTTATTTTTTTGTCATTAGGCTTGTTATGGTCTGCAGAATGATTGGCTGGGATAAAGTGTGAGCTCAAAGCTGTGTTTCTCAAAAAAAAAAAAAAATCAATTAGTCACATTTATTTGGGGTTGCTGTCTTTTCAATGGATTCATTCATTTGAAAGGGGGGGAGATAAAGGTTCGGGGAGTGTACAGCTAACAGTAGTGTGGTTATGTAAGTTGTGTTTCCAGCAGTACACTTAATAGAGGCATGCAATGGCTTAAGTGGAGACTGTGTAACCATAGGTGTGATAGATAAATATTAAATACACGGAGCTAAAAAGTGCAGTCTGTTATAAAAGAACAGAAACTCAAGATAGTCTTGTTCCTGGGTTGTTGTATTATGTGAGGAAGGGGGGTATGTGAGAAAGGGGTTTTTGGGGTATCCTACCCAAAAATAGCTTGCCCAAGGGTGGTAGGAGCACTTTAGAAGAGACCAATCACAAATAACCTGGACTTCTGACTGAATGTTATTTCTGAAGGAAATGAAAGAAAAATCACTTGTTTGTAGGTGTATATCCGTAAAAGTGCATATGGATACATAAGCTCAAGTTCTGAGGCACACTTGTTTTGGAGAAGTGGGAGGAAGCAGGAATATTCAGAGAAAATGCAATGATGACACAGAATGTGCAAATTCCAGATATATCGAGCAGTGGTCAAGTTTGAACCACAAACCCTGAAGTTATGAGGCGGAGATCTTACTGCTAAGCTGCCATACTGCTCTAAGGTACCCGTTAATTTGACAGATTCTATCACTACTAATGTCTGCCAACATAACAAGGCCTGACCACATTTTGCCCATAGCTACTTCTGCCTTCCTGAGTTTTTGAGGTCTTGAACAAGGCTTGGAAATGGCTTCTCAACATAAGAAAGTAAGTCAGGGACTATTTTAGAGAAATCATGTGAAATAATCCACAACAGAAGCATCTACTTCATATTCCCAAGACCCCCTCACTGCACATTTAAACTTTCCAGTCTGTCCACATTTGCCTTCTCATCTAGTTTTCAGGAAATAGTGTTTGATTGACAACTAGGCAGCTGTCTTAGCCCAAGTATCTAGAACATATGATTCCAGAATTACAAGGTCTGTCATACACCTTTTGCCCAAGCTGCTATGGTACGAAGTACATTTGTAGGTAGTGTATCATGAGCATGTTTTTGTAACAGGCAATCCATGACTACTCAAAAAATCCAGAAACAGTCATACTGAACCGCAATCTTTTTTTTTTTTTTTTTTTTATTCTGTAATTTTCTGGGTAATGTCTGAAAAGGTCCATTTCTGGTTCAGTAAGTCTAAGTACTTGGTTAATGAAGTAAAGCAAAGTAAAGCAAAATGATCGTTCTGACATCACTGTGATGCACTGTTAAGCTTGTCAACTGTTAAACATGTCCTGCAGGGTTAGGTTAGGCATTTATTGTAAGGTTATGAGATGGTTGTTTACAGTGTATGCTGTTTAGTTTAGCAAAGATGAAAGCACAAAAATATGGTTTTCATATAAGAGTTTATGTCTGTAGATTTTAATGCCAAAACGCAAACAGAAAATAATAAGGCCATTATGAAAGGGAATAGTTCTGTTAACCAAAAACAATGTTTTTAACTTCCTCGGATGTTACTACAACATGGAGATTAGTAAAGTTGAAGTTGTTCTGCATAATTTTACATAGTTACTATGTATGTTACTGTATATCTTGTATATTTTTATATATATTTTATATATATATTTTTTTTGTATATTGTTTAGTAAAGTTCTAGACGTTCTGCATAATTTTACATAGTTACTATGTATGTTACTGTATATCTTGTATATTTTTTTCTGATTTGTTGAGTAGGTAGGTCATCATGGATTTGGTTTGTTGAAAACCCAGTATTTTTTTTTTTACTTTGGGGAAGATTACCCCTGCAGCCCTAAGGCAGAGGATATCCCTTCTCTGCAACAGTTAACTTTGAAGTCGACAAGCCTTGTGGTAAGTTGCAAAAGAAGTAGTCCCAACTAAACAGTCTTTTGTTTATCCATCTTAAATACACCGAATGCCAGTGTTCTTTTTTGAAAGGGGGGAGATGAAGGATGGGGATAGTGCGCACCTAACAATAGTCTGGTTATGTGACAAGTTGTGTTTCCAGCAGTATAGTTAACAGAGGCATACAATGGCTTAAGTACAGACTGTGAAAACATCAGTGTGACAGATGAATATTAATTACAAGGAGCTAAAAATGCATTCAATTATAAAAATAGAAACTCAAGACCATCTGATTCCTGGGTTAACTAATATCAGAGAACTGAATGACTAATAAGTGTTCCTAGAAGCCACATGGTGGCTCATAGCCTTTATTTCTTCTCATTACATGAAGTAGTTAAGAATAGATGAAAAGTGTATGACCTCTACATTCACATGTAATAGTGCAAAATACATGTCCTCAGAGAGGGGTGCATAACATCTTTTGACCTGTTTCCCTGATTACGTTTTGAAGCTTTTACATGCAGTGGTGGTGCTGCGGTAGCGTTGTCGCCTCACAGTAAGAAGTTGTCCTGTTCGATTCTCAGCTAAAGCGTCTTCTGTGTGGAGACATGCATGAATGGGCGTACCTTCGTTGAAGGTTGTGCATCAGGACTGGCAACTCGGCATGTAAAAATCTACTGCCAGTCATTAGTGGACAGGAGTTCCGCTGTGGCGACCCCTAACTGGGAAAAGCCGAAAGACACAACACAACAACAGATAGCGTCAGTTGTGTAGTAGTGGATTTCTTAGTTTCAGAGAGTTGTATTTGACTGGAGTGGAGCAAGGTGTACCCTTGCTAACAGAAAATTACTGCATCAGTGCATAAACTGGTGAATGTTAGTAATGGTGTTAAACAGTGATTTCCTGTAAACATTCGCACACCTGTACCAGTGTTCCTAGCATTATAACAGTGCAGCTTAGATAGTGTGCACCAGCCTTGTGCCGTCTGGCCTAAGTTTATTTTGCTCTTTTTCTTTTTTTTTTCTCTCTGTGGTCTGCATGTTTTTATACACTTGCTTAATTGTAGTCATGATTTCTGTCGGTACTTCAGAGCATTGTGATGTTACCCGCACATCCCCAGTCCTCGAGGGGAGCTTGAAAATAAATGCAGTGTGCATGTGAAATGGCTGAATATTCATTTGAAGTGATGGAATTACAGTGTTATATAGAGTCTGTGCTGTAGTCTGAACATTTCCAGTGGCAATTTGGTTTGCTGGATTGCTTGTTTTCTGTTTTAAACATGCACACGTGTTAGAAGTAACACATTTCTCCCCATTATTGCTTGAGGCATTCCTGTAAATGAGCCATGATTGAGGTAAGAGTGAGAAGCCCTGTGGAGATGGCATGCTTGGACATCAGTGGGGCATTTTGCATCTTGCTGCACCCCAGTGAGGTGTATAGGAAACTGACCAGAGTGTGACAGATGAATGACAAATTTTCTAGAGAAAATGTGGTAATCATTGCATGATTACAGGGTGATAATGAGGACCCATCTTGTTTAGCATATTTGGTGATTAAGAACATTGGACTATGAATTCAGCATAAATAAGAAATTTTACTGTAGTGATGCAGTTGCTACAGATTGCCTCATTTCTTGGTAATCTGAACGCAGCTATGAATTATAAAATAATGTAGTACAGATAATTTTAATGGTGTTTACTATTTAATTACTCTTATTCTTTCGGCTTTTCCCGGTTAGGGGTCGCCACACCAGATCACCTGTCTGCTCATGATTGGCAGTGGGGTTTTACTGTGTCGAGTTGCCAGCTCGGCACCCAACCTTCCACAGAAGGCACACATGCACGCACTCACGCCGAAGGCCAATTTAGAGTGTCCAATCCACCTACAGCATGTCTTTGGAATGTGGGAGGAAACCAGAGCACCCAGGGGAAACCCACATGACCACAGGAGGACATGCAGACTCCGCACAGAAGGTACCCCAGCTGAGGATCGAACCGGAGAACCTCTTGCTGTGAGATGGCAACGCTAACCTCTGCATCACTGTGGTGTCCTTAATATTTAATTACTAATTAATTTAAAGTTTAACAGTATGTTGATTTTTCACACTACTGTGTGTAAGTTGGGTGGGTGCTTCCCTTAAATTACACAGTTTAGAACTAGCCAGGGGTTAGAGGGGGTGTCCATCTGCCTGACATATTCTACAATGGAAACTGTGAAGATATTGAAGATTGTGGATATGCTTACACTGTGACGTATCCATTATGTATGTATATACAGATTTGTAGCACAGAATGTGCATTGCGCTTCCTTCTCAAGAGTCACCATATATTTATTTGTAGGAACCGTACATGGAGAGTGATGTTCAGGAGGCGGAGTGAAGTTTAAGGGAAGGCAGAACTTGAGCAGTTTATGCAATGTTAGACTGAATGGCAGTTGTTATAAAGAAAGAAAGCATGTATGTATTGTATAATGTGTGTAAATGGGAAAATTGTTTAATATGGTTTGCTTTCTTTTCTGTTAATGTGTGCCTGTGTCTTAAGTGATAATTTAGTAAAGGTGTTTAAAAAAATCACTATATATTTTACTGCAGTTCTCACAGTGGAAGTGGAGAGAGAGAGAGAGTATGTCTACTCTACTGTACCTACACCAAGAATATTGCAGTTGTCAGGAATAAGAGGACTGGTCTCTAGCAAGATTCAGCAGCTTCTAGTGTGAGCAGATAACTGTCCAGTGAGCTACATTGCAAAATAAAAAGTGCTGGTATTGGTTCAACAAGGGGAATGACCATAAAGACAAAGCAGAAGGAGAGTCATAATTAGCTGTGGCCTGATTTGGTAAATGTTGTATAAAATGAGAGTTGAGAGGGATGGCAGGATGCTACTTGTGTGCATTCAGGAGAATGGCTCTGAATGATGGTGTTTTTGTTTTCTTGTCATAGCATATGACACTGATGAGACTGCATTTTGAGTTGTCTACTGGAAAACCTAGGATTTTTACCAATGTTGAGGAAAGATGGGACTCTGACTCCTTCATGTTTACACAGTAAAAAAGGAGAAAAGGAGGAGTTGATACGTGGTTGGGGCAGTGCTTGAGGAGCACAAATGACCGATTTATTTAAACAGGAAAACAGTGTTTGTTGGGCTACAGCTGCAAGTTGCACTTTAAGCTGCTATACTATTTTTAGTGGAGGAGACCTCCATCCCTGACCACTGCAATGTTGTTGTCTCTTCCCCTCACTTCTTGACCATACCTCCGTCAGACTGCAGTACATATGTTCCCCCACATTAGGGAACTGTTGTAGAATTCCTCTCTTATAGAAAACCTAAACAAGGCATTCCCTTAGTGATATCTATTTTGTTTTCCCAGTTTATATGAAAAGTTTATGGAATAGCTAGTCAACTCCTAAGCTTCTTTTAATAATAATTTATTAAACCTTGAAAAATTATTAGTAAGCCAGACCTAATATTTAACACTAGTGGTCACAAGACATAAATTAATTGTTAATAAAGCCTGGGAACTTCTGAAATCATCAAGTGATAACAGTAATAAAAAGGCAAAACAAAACACCATCCATTTCTTTTCAAAATTGAGTTTTAACAATTTAAAACATTTTATGAGACGAGACAAAATGAATGTCCTGTGAAAATCCATGTAGACACAAGGAGAACATGCAGAAATGGAGATAGTTGTCTCTGCTGGAACGGTAAGATTATATAAATTGACTTACAACTAATATTTTGCAGAAATGGCAATGGGCCTTGTGGTATATTGTTGGGTGAAAGTGGGATTAGAACATCCTGATGTTTTCAAGGGAGTCTGAGATAGACAGAAGGGCTAGGTCAACCAAAATGGTATTGGCTGCAACACATGGCTTGAACACATGCTTGCTGTGTGGTATCCTCCTCTGATTATTAAGCCTGTATTAAATAAATGTTATAATCTCCCTCCTTGTCTTTAACTCTCAAGTGCATGCTTACCTCCTGTACTAACTTTGAAGAAGGTCCTATTTTGTGCTCATGTCTTAAATGAACATTTATTCTTGGCCTGTTCTGTGCTTTGGCTATCCCAAAAATAATAGCAAAACTAGAAGAAAAAAAAAAGAATTCTGTTGATGATACCCCTTTCCCCATGCATTAGTGTCTCCATCTTCTGTTCCCTTGATAAGTAGTATGAACTTTTGACAGCAGAATTCTAGAATGGTACATCTACCTTTTGAAGCTGCTGAATCTTGATTGGGTAAAATTGTGAGTACAATACTAAAACTGCAAAAGTCCAGTAGAAATTTAAGGTCCTGTACAACTTCCACAGAAAAATTCCCATCACTGCCCTGATGCCCTAATGCCTCCATTTCACGCATTATATGTCTGTTGTCCAGCTTACTAAGGAACGCAGAGCCATTCTGTTTGTTGAAGTATTGTGGAACTGTAGTAATGCTATCAAACTATATTTTATGTCTAATAATGTAAGTAATGGCCTGCTTCCAGGAAACTCTGAAGTTAGGCTGATATCTAAATGTACCAGTCAGTGTTAACATAACCTGTTGGAACACTACAGGAAACTACATCGAATACTTTAATAACAGGAAACTACATCTAATACTTTAATAAACAGCTGTGTTTTTATTTTCCATTTTGTATTATAACCACATTATGAATAAATAGGGGTCTTCATGCTCCAATTCAGCTGCATGCAAAAAAAAATCAAATGTCATCTGGAGGCAAAAAAGATAGTAGGCTAGCTTTTTCTGCTCTTTACAACCATTTGGCCTTAGCTAGTGCTGTACAGTTATGCTTCCAGTGACATAACAGTTGTGATAAATATACAGCTATTTTTTTAACAATGCTGCAGCCTGTTTACACAGTGGTGAATGTCCCAGAGTAGAAGTGGAAGTGTGTATTTTGGATTTTTTGGCATTTTTTTTCTTTCTACTCAGATGAGAGAAGATTGGTAGCTTTGTAGTTAAACTACAGCCGTTTTTGTAAGTAGAGAACTAAAGGTGTGGTGAGTAAAGTTAGTTAAAGCTATATTCCCATACCCACAGACGTAGGTGACCTGGTAAACAGAGTATGAGTTGGTATTAGTTTGCTTCCGAGACTTAGCAGTAGAACCCCCCACCTTTTTTGTTAAGTATCATAAAAAGTTGTATGTTAGACGTGTTTACATTTTATGCTTCACTAATGTCCTAACCAGTCCCTGCCTTTGTCAGAGTTGGGTTGAAGTGCTTCAGAGACAGATACACTGCTACCATATGAAAGGGTGAATAGATAACTAGGTTGTCAGCACAGAAGTGGCATTCAGGCAAAGGGGTCTCTTTACAGGTTAACGAAGAGGAGGGAAGGTATAGGTGATGGGCCAGTGATGGAACCGCCATGTAGCACACCTACTGTCCTTTCTTTCCTTGTCTGATTTGATGGTTGGGTTAGTGAGCTTGAGACCCTTTTCAACAACAACCCATGATGAGGAAGTACAGAATTTCAAGTAGTAGTGTTTTACATTAAGATAGCTTGAGGGAAGTGTAAAACATTGATTTTTAATGTAGATATATCTGTAATAGCTCTGCGTAGTTTTGTTTTGCATATTTGCAATTTTACAGTCTGCATGTGAAAAACGCAAATAAGATACAGTTCTAGTGTTAACAGTTTTGAATTGTACTGCTTAAGACTAACTTTGTGTAGGTTTGATTTACATCCTCACTATCACACGGGGTAGAATACAATAATATAGCAATAATCCACACCTGGGTGTGGGTAATGCTGGATTTACCCACGGTTGGTGTGGTTTGGTCATGAGGGCTAAGCCCGAGTGGCCAAACAAAGACAACCGTGGGTAAATCCGGCATTACCCACACCCAGAAGTGGGTTATTGCTATTATACAATGATATTATTTAAAACAAAAAATAAATATTTTTCTTAAATAATGGCATTGTATAATGCCTCCTTGCTGCCCTTCCGCAGCTGTCTGGTATTCTGCGGCAGTTTGGATGTACTGCGCATGCGTAAGATTAAAGGAGTTTAACATAGCGAGACAGTTTTAAAAAAGCAACGGAAGATCTCCGTTACTTTTTTTAAAGCTGTCTCGCTATGTTAAACTCCTTTAACATAGCGAGACAGTGTCTAAACAGTAGCGGAGATCTTGCATTCTCCGTTGCTGTAAAAAAAGAGTTATACTAATGGAAAAAGTCCAGGCGACCGGACCTTTTTCCATTACTATAACTCTGATTTACAACGTGCACGCCGATTTGAAATATTAATTGGGGGTCGTTGTATAATGATGGTTAGAAGAAAACAGTAGTGGAAGGTATAGTGAGGTAAAAGAATCAAGAAGAGTAAAAATGGATGAAGTAAGTTTAGAACATCGCATAGCATAGTTCTTAGGTGATAGTAATTGCTATAGGTTGTATGGTTAATGCGATAGGTTGTATGGTTAATGCGATACAAGTGCTGTAGATATCTGATGGAAGGCTTGATAAAATAAGTCATTCGGTTGTGCAATTTGTGAAATAAAGTGAAACTTATCCACTGTTCATGAATTAGTGGCAGGTATGGATGTCTTTTAAAGGAATTTTGAATGCCTGCAAGGCAGATAGTTTCAGGATAACATTATCCTGGTGGAGTAGGTCTACCTGAAAAACAACTTGACAGTCATGTCTCTAAGTTAGTTCCTGAATCACTTGAGGTTAACTCCCAAGTACATTTTCAGGAAGTACTTCTATCAGGAGAGATTGTTGGGACCAAATCAGGTACCCTGCTGAGGTCAATAAAAAACAGTTTGCACTCCTACTGGTAGAAATTATGTAAGTAACTCCAGAGAGGGTTGTTAGAGTGCCATGAGTATGCTGTATGGGGTAATACCACCATTTTTATTTCTGTTTGTACACAAGCATCTCAAAAATCTTGGCAAGAAAAGATGAGATAGTAATAGGTTTACAATCCTATGATTCTTTGGGATGCATTGCAGCCTACATCATATACACTTGTAAACAGCACTCTGTCCATTTTCCATTAACGTTGTTTTATCCTTTACAGGATTGCAGGAATGCCAGAGCCCATCCTGGCAGCCTGTAGGCAGAAGGCATTGAAACCCACTTTGAAAAGGGCCCTGGTCTGTCGCAGAACACACACTTGCATTCACTTACACACTGCACAAACATTATGATGAAAAGAGGGACAAAGTATAGAATCATCAAGGCCATCTTATTTTTGTAAGCCTTTATAGAATCATAAGTAAGTACTAGGCTAACTGCCTATGTGGGCTGTTTTTCAACCTAGCAAATTTCCCTTTTGGTGGTAAGAATCCAACACCATACCTTGTATTTGTGATGTAAACACCTTTACCATTATGCCTGCTAACCAGTCCGTTGACCACTAGTGTTGGTACGGCATTTTATAGGATGGTTCTCTTTGCATATTCCTTAGCTGGGACACTTTCTTACTAGGTAATTTTTTGCAGTTTCTGGATCGCTCAAGCTCCATGGAAGAATGTCAGAGTAGTTCTCATTGAGTTATTTACCTCAGTTCTGATTGAATAGCCCTTTTTCCAGAATAATACAAAGAAATGATATGCTGCAGCAGTTATACACTTGTATGCTTGAGTATTGAAATGAATTATCATGTCCTAGGTAAGACAATGCAGTTTCAGATTTGTGATGTTAGTAAGACATTTGTTCTGGATAAGAATAATGGGAAAGGCTTCAGTGTCTTGAACTAATATACAGTGCTATGCACAAAATTGTAGACCTGGTTAGGCAAACCATAGATTGCTGTACTGAGGTAAAGATGTAGTACTTCCAGACTTTTCATAAAAGCTACACAAGCATGCACTTCTTGAGTCATCTAAATGAACTTTGGCAACCCCCCCCCCCCCCCCCCACACACACACACACACACACACCCACTCGCCATATTCCACAGGTATGTTAAATACAATCAGTTAGTTGCAGACATTTTTATTATTTTTAACAAATATTGTCTGATATTTGCACACAAGGCTGTGTTTGTACAGACTTGACTGACCCTCCCCCTCTTCAGTGCTGGGATCAAAAAGGCAGAAAGCACTAAGAAAATTGCTATACATCAACTTTTTCAGATGACGTCAGCATGAATATTATGTTACCGGCACAGTCATATGATCTTTGGAACTAGTTTCAAGTAGGGAAACTACACTGGACAGCCAAGGGGAATTTATTACATTGTGAAGCAGATAAGTGAGTTAGTGAAACACAACCTTCCTCACGAGCTGGACAAGTATTGGGGTAAGTTTATCTTAGAAAAACAAGTAAAAACAGCATTGTAGAGATACAAATTATACAGTTACATCTCTAACTAGATTTGCACTGGCCTTTTCAATGAATAAATGAAGAGGCATCTTGTTGCTTCATTTCTATGATAACAGGGATGACATAACCATCTGCAAAATTTGACTGTCTGCTTTTTACTTAAAGTTATGGATTATCTTTCCAGGACTCGGCCCTTGGCATTATCAAAGTGCTTGAAGGTCTTACAATATTATTGTTTAACAGTAGGATGATTTTCCGTTTATTTGTTTGGAAAGCCAAGTTCTAAAAATTAGACCCATGGGCAAGCCTTTCTCCCACCAAATTGGGGAGGGGAATCTGGTAGCAGTGCATATTCCGTAATGTACTTGTTTAACAGTCCTGTAACTGAAAGTGGACAGAGTGTACTCAGAAGAGCTAGCAGGTGCTGTGAGGTGCAAGATGAACTGAAAACCTAAGAAATTTGTCTATCAACGTGTGGCATGCAACTCCTGAGCTCTAGTATAGCAGAAGTACTGGGACTTAGTAATCACAGACCACAAACTGCTGCCTGGTTAGGCAAACTGTTGTAGCCCAGCAAAGTGATGTAGGTACCTTGTCTTTTGGAGTGATAGAAGTGTAAATATGTTGGCTTGTTATCTTATGCAACCATAATTTTTATTATGAAACTGACAAGACCAGGAGTCTTTAGTATCATTGTTAAAATTAAGTTGTGTGTTTAAGTTCACTTTGATATTTGTTGCAGCAGTCACTTGTGTGAGTGCGTGTCTGACAGCTTGCACGTGTTCTATTGGGGAGGAGTGTCAGTAACAGTTGCTTCAGGCTTGATAAATTCTACTCTTGATAAATTCTACTTTTAAGACTTGGCAGTTAAGTTATTTGAGTCTTTCACTTTACGTGTTGTTGTATCTTTCGGCTTTTCTCGGTTAGAGGTCGCCACAGCGGAACTCCGGTCCACTAATGATTGGCAGTAGATTTTTACGTACTGAGTTGCCAGCTCTGACGCACAATCTTCACCGAAGGTACGCCCATTCACGCATGTTTCCACACAGAAGACTCTTTAGCTGAAAATCGAACAGGACAACGTCTTACTGTGAGGCGACAACGCTACCGCAGCCCCACCACTGCAGTTTTCACTTTACATGTGAAGTGTATAATATACATCATACTCGTGTAAACTTGCGCACCATTCCAGTGCTGGCCTTTATTTTGAGATGGCAAAAGTCAAAATCTGGAAAAAAATTCCTGTTGTAAAGAAAAACGTTTATTAGATTGTTTTGTATGTAAGGAGGAAGGGTATGTTGATGTGAAGTCTTGCATGTCTGTGCAGAATGCAGTCATATAGCTGTAAGGGACGTGGTAAGTATGCCTGAAATAGTGCATGTTTTTCAAAGTCATTTCTTTCCATTTATAGTGTTTAGTACACTAGAATTCCTAATTGCTGCCAATTGTAATTGACCCCAAACTTGACATTTCTACCCCAAAGCTGATGTCCTTGATGTTGTTTTGGGGGTATGTGGGGGGGGGGGGGTGCATTTTCTGCGCTGTCGTAGTAGGTGATAGTTCGCAGGTGTCATGTCAAGTTACACTAAGAATGATTGTTGAATCTAGCCAATTACCTTGGAATTGCCAGCATACCTCTCAGGGG